>NC_140938.1:58372476-58449976 GCF_014529385.1 Adiantum capillus-veneris | reverse complement strand
AAAAAGTTGTATTGTTGCTTTGTGGATTTCAAGAAAGCTTTTGACATGGTACCGCGAGGAAATCTTTGGAGACGTATGCAAAGTCTTCAAGTGCCGAGAGAATTTATGCATGGAGTCTTTCGCATCTACCAAAAAGTGATATGTCGATTACGTATGGGAGATGGAATTTCAGAATTTTTTGCAAGCACTATTGGTGTCAAACAAGGATGCCCACTTTCCCCAACCCTCTTTGGGCTACTCATTGATGAATTGGAATGCATGGTTCTTGACTTTATGCAGCAAGAAGGCATAGAAGAGGTTAAGATTGGAAATGCGGTGATCATGCTTTTGCTTTATGCCGATGATGTAGTGCTCTTGGCACATACCTTAGAAGATGCACAAAAGCTTATGAGTGTCTTGGAACGCTTTTGCCTACATAGCGGGCTGATCGTGAATGGATCCAAAACCAAGGTTATGCTTGTAAAGACCCTCAATGATGAAAATCCATGCATTGTATATAACAATGAGAAACTTGAAGTGGTAGATCACTTCAAGTACCTTGGCCTTGAGGTTCCATCCAATCATAAATGGAAGGATTGTGCAATGCGTCGCTTGGAAGCCGGAAAGAGGGCCTATTATGCATTTGAGAATATGTGCAATGCAGGAGAGATTAAGTGTTGGGCTCTCAAAAAGAACCTCTTTGACACATTGGTGACACCGGTGCTTCTTTATGGAGTGGAGGTGTGGGGTGGAAGCATCGGGAAGTCTACTTGAAAAGAGTTTGAGAATGTCCAAAAGCGTTTTCTCACCAACTTTCTCCAAGTCAAGACACAAACACCCTACATGCTCTTACTTCTTGAGTCCGGATTGCTTCCCATTGAGGTCTTGGGCATGCAAAGGGTTGTGGAGTACATGCGTAAGACACAACGTAGCCCTTTGCATCGACTTCCTAGAATCGCATATGAAGCAAGTCAAATGGTTCAAAAGACATGCAAGAGCAAAATACTAAGTTCGGGGTGGATGCTTGATATCAAGAAATGGTTTGGAAGATGGGATGCATGTCACTTGGTCAAGGATGCGTCGATCGACTCCCAAGTTAATGAGGCCTTCTTACAACGCCAATGTATCACGGCTTGGGAGAAATCCAGAGGTTCTCGCTTCAGCCATTACACCACACACGTTGCCCCAAACTACAAATCTCTCTTCTTCTCGGAACGAGGTAACCGAACCCATTCCTACATCCTTGAGCCCATCCCGTTGAGTGCGATCCGCACCATTGTCTCCATTCGTCTTAGCTCCCATTCTCTACGCTGCGAGACAGGACGTTGGGGCACTGGCGAGGAGTGTCATCGACTTTGCACCTTATGCCCTCGTCAAGTGCGAGAGAGTGAGTACCACACACTACTTGAGTGCTCAGCTTTTGACCACATTAGGTCCTCTTTTCCCCATATATTCAGCCATGATCTCTCCCTACATACCTTCCTCTCCCAACCACGATGTGGACTCTCTATTGCGACGCTCATTTCAGCCATTTTTGAGTATCGAGAGTCACTTATGAACTCCACTCACACCACGTGACATGTTCATTTGGTCCCATAGGTCATATTTGACCTCCCAGGACGATAATAGAACTATCTATCTATCTATCTATCTATCTCTCTCTCTCTCTCTCTCTCTCTCTCTCTCTCTCTCTCTCTCTCTCTCTTTAGATTGGCACCCTTTCCTGCCAAAATTTAAGAAATTTATAGATTTTTAAGCATGGCCCACATGTTAGCTCTTAAAAATAAAAAGAACAAAATATCCAAGAATTGGTAAAAGTCCATCTAGACTGGAAAATCTCTATACCCATTTGGGGTGTTCTCTCTCGTTGATTTTGCCTGCCAAAGTTTAAGGAATTTATAGATTTTTAAGCATGGACCACATGTTAATTCTTAAAAATAAAAAGAACAAAATATCCAAGAATTGATAAAAGGTCCATCAATTGCTAAATCTATCTACCCATTTGGCGTGTTAATGTGAGGATTGGTCTTTGTAGAGCATTTAATCCATTTTCTACGGGTGAAAAATTTTAGCTATCCTTTTCAAAATACACTAATGCCAAAAAAGAATATCTTGAAATTTTAAAAGTGTGTGAGCTCAATGATGAAATCTTTCTTTCTCTCTCCTCCTCATTTATGTATATGTATGCACACAGCCAATGTGATGGTCTCTCTCTCTCTCTCTCTCTCTCTCTCTCTCTCTCTCTCTCTCTCTCGCACACACACACACACACACACACACATACACACACACACACCCACCCACACACACACACATAAGCAATGCGGTACTCTCTCTCTCTCTCTCTCTCTCTCTCTCTCTCATGGTCAATAATGTGGATAACGTCCCCTGCATTTGCATGTCATGCATGTCCTCAAAGAGAGACAGCCCCAAGTAGACGTTAAGTAAGCTTTTTTCATTTTCTTAAGTTCTTTAAAGAAATACATACTTCCAAAATTTTCTAAAACATATCAATATTGGTCTTGAAATAAGCGCTTTAAAAAGATAAAGCCAAATATATCTTCAAAAATTACATTTTCATTAAACAAAAAATATCACTAAAATTCTTATTTTTTTGTTGTATCTTTAAAAGGTAAAGTCACATTGAGTAACAAACCTCCACTAAAATTATCCCTTTTTTTAATATACAATCAAACTTCAACATTTATTTTATGTAGAATAGAAAGTCTTTTGACTTTACATTTCAAAAAGCTTGTCAGTTCTTACATTCTCCATAGGTTGTCATTTCTTACAATCTTACCCTTTACTTTTACATTTTAAATTAAATGTTTTGTAAGGTGTTTTTTGAAATGAACTAGGGAGTGACACGTGGATGCCCTCTCCTTCTTCGGAAATTTTAAGCTGCATTATAAAGAGTAAGAAGTATAGAAGATATAGTACTAAGTATGCTGACTTTTTGACAGAACTGAGAAGTCAAAACTAAGTTTTTTCATCTTCTATTATCACATAACTTGTTACTTACCCTTTACTTTTACATTTCAAACCAAATGTTTCTTAAGGTTCTGAAATAAGGAGAGAATGACACATCAATGCCCTCTCCTTCATTGAAAATTTTAAGCTCCATTATATATAATATAGAAGTATAGATTTTCAAGCTCAATTATATATACTATAGATTATTCACATTTCAATTCATTTAAAAAAAAATTCACACCATATAATTTTAAAAGTTGATTAATTTTTTGCGTTTCAAGTCATTTAAAAAAAAATGACACCCTATGATTCTAAAAGTTGATTTTCATATCATATTTGTGAAAAAATCATTTTTTCAAACATATAAATTTTTTTCTTGATTTGACAAGTTGAAATTTTAAAAAATTAGATTTATTTTTTAAGTTTTTACACTGTTTTTCTATATTTTGAGTCGGAATTTCTCATTTTCTCCTTGTTTTGAACCAACATTTTTGGACTACATAAGGAGTCTTTGGTAAAGCATTGGAATTTTGGTACAAATATGGACCATTGGTAAAGTTTGTTGATTAATGTCACATGACAAAAATCTTTCTCTTTTACTATTTTTTCTAGGTCTTTGTAAGAGGTGTTGACGTTTGTGATTGTTACACTTTTTCAAAAAAATATATTTTATTGTGATAACAAATGTTTAAAAAATGAGTGTCACTTTCTTGTTTTCTCGAAAAAAATCTTCTATTATTAAATTGCTCATAGCCTTATGTAGGCCGTAGTGAACTTCGAGAAAATTTTCGAGACACATTGTAGGCCATAATTTATTAAGCAAACCAGAATTTTCGAGACACATTGTAGGCCATAATGAAGAATATTTATTGAAGTTTTGGTATGCAATTTTAAATGCTATTTGAGAGAGAGAGAGACACACACACACACACACACACACACACAAATACACATGTATAAATCTATACTATTATAAAATGGAAAGGGATTTTGGGCCTCCCTTGATACCTATCGCAAACTCCTTCAATCGGTTAGTGTATCCTGCAGCTCGGGCATTACAAAAAATAGTGCGCACAGCTAGAGAGAGAGAGAGAGAGAGAGAGAGAGAGAGAGAGAGAGAGAGAGATTTTATTATCGTCCTCGGAGGTCAAATATGACCTATGGGACCAAAGTTACATGTGATGTAGTATGTGTATGGCTGATGAGTGACTCTCGATGCTCCAAAATTGTAGTGATGAGAGTCACAATGGAGAGCCCACACTTTGGCTGGGAGAGGAAAGTGTGTAGGTCTAAGTTATGGCCGAAAATGTGAGAGAAGCAAGTTCGGATGTGATCAAAAGCTAAGCACTCTAGTAGTGTGTGGTACTCAGACTCTCGAACTTGTAGTGAGCATAATGTGCACAATCGATTTGACTCTTCTCCATTGCCCCAACGCCCTATCTCGCATCGAAGGAAATGGGAGCTAAGACGAATTGCTGCGATAGTGCGTATCGCGGACAAGGGAATAGGCTCAAGCATGTAAGTGTGAGTACGGTTTCCTCTCTCAGCGAAGAACATGGTTTTGTAGTTGGGGGCAATATAGGTGGTGTAATGTATGAAGCGTGACCCACCGGATTTCTCCCAAGCCGTAATACATTGGCGTTGTAGAAAAGCTTCATTCACTTGAGAGTCAATTGAAGCATCATGCAGCAAGTGTAATGCATCCCATCTCCCAAACCACTTCTTTATGTCTTGCATCCATCCCGTGCTCAAGATCTTGCTTTTATGCGTCTTTTGAACTTTTTTGCTTGCTTCCCATGCAATTGTAGGAAGTCGATGTGAGGGGTTTTGACGCATCTTTATCATGTACTCCACAACCCTTTCCATGCCCATAACCTCAATTGGAAGAGATCCCGACTCAAGAATTAGGAGCATATATGGTGTTTGTGTCTTAACTTGGAGAAAGTTTGTAAGAAAACGCTTTTGGACATTCTCAAACTCTTTCCAAGTACACTTTGAGATGCTCCCGCCCCACACTTCAACTCCATAAAGAAGAACTGGTGTCACCAATGCATCAAAAAGATACTTCTTGAGAACCCAACACTTGATGTTTCCCGCATTACACATGTTCTCAAATGCATAATATGCTATCTTTCCTGCTTCCAAACGACGCATAGCACATTCATGCCACTTGTGATTGGATGGAACCTCAAGGCCAAGGTACTTAAAGCTCTCAACAACTTCAAGAGAGAGAGAGGCGATCGAAGCCGGCCATACTAGTATATATATGAGAAAGAACCTTACAAATGTCTTGGCAATCATGTGCATGTGTGTGTGTGTAATCACTCTCCATTAACATGTCAAATGTGTTCTAGCAATCACTCAATTTGTTACAACAAAAATGATTGTCTTCTTGAGGCCACCGTAAAGTCTTCACCTTGTTTGTAAAGCCATAAGGAATTCTTTATAATTTTTCTTTAAATCCTTTGAATGATAACTAGATTTATTATTAATAAGAGTTTTATATAACCCATCCACTGAGTATGGCAGAAAAGAGAATGACCCTCTTTTCTTCTCCTTGGACCCTCACGTAATGCCAACATTGACAAACAAGGTGAAAAGTCACAGTGGCAGGATGTAAATTGGCTAGTGAAGACCTCGCCCACCTTTTCATGGAATGCTCAGCTATGAGAGGCCTAGGAGGAAAGGTCTCTAAATGGATTCAAAGAACGTTGAAGATAGGGTTTTTCAAGAAGGATTTGTGCCTAAGGGGGAAATAGTTTTGAAGATATGCACTCCTAATATGTACTCAAATTGTTAGATATTGTTTCTTCAGTAATCTCTTGAAGGCCATAAATTGCCGTATCGTTGATATTCTCCGTGGCTAGATTCTCAGAGATTGTACAAAAAGTAAGGAGTCAATAAATGTGGTAGGTAAAAGATATAACTATGAGAATTGGCTTATGGCGACCCTCGCCATCCGATCGAGTCGTGCTGTGTAAAAGATGTGGATTTTGGTTGCAATACGCTACTAGGTACTTTTGACTAAGCTCTGCTGACTAAGCTTTGATGTAACCCTTTGTCCCTCACGGCTTGGCAAGAGCTTGAGGCTGATTTGTATTCTAACTTGGTGATTTTATAATACATCCACTCACAGTTGTGAGTTTTGCAAGAAAAAAAAAGTCACAATGGTGTAGGTTAAAGAACCAGTAAATATTGAGGTGAGGTCCAAAACAAAGACGACAGTATGTTGCTACAATCATTTTTCATTTCTTTTCATAGGAATCTCCAAAGATACTCCGCGCGTGATGGAGCAGGAGACAAAAAAAATAATATATTTCGTTTGGACGCTTGCCTGTCCTTTCTTTCTGTTGTTTTGTGGGGCTGGGGATATTTTATGTGCATCTAGGCTACTCAATGTGTGACAAAAATAAAGGGAGATGGCACGGGTGTCATGTTGTCTCTGTCAATGCCCTAGGGTTGTATCGATTGCTTGTGTGCGAGGCTGGGCAAGAGAGGTAGATGCCATGCAGAGACGATGTTGAGGGAGGGGAAGACAGGGCCTCCATTGCAAGAGCGTGAGGCTGGGCGAGTGAGGTAGATGTCATGCAGAGACGATGCTGAGGGAGGGGAAGACAGGGCTCTGGTTGCAGGAGCGCGAGGCTGGGCAAGGGAGGAAGATTCTCTGCAGAGAAAATGTTGAGGGAGGGGAAGACATGGCCATGGGAGGGGAGTGTGTTGTGTGCCTAGCACAACAGGGCGGGTGATGCAGTGGCCCTCTCTCTCCGTCTGGTTTTGTGAGAATGTGATGGTTATCGCCATCATGAGGAAATTGAGGGGGGGAAGCTTACGTGAGGCTGCAACAGAGAGATCCAGGTTTGGGACGGAGAGGAGGCTCTGAAACCAAATTTGTTCCCAGGTTTGGGATGGAGAGGAGGCTGTGAAACCAAATTTGTGGGAACAACTGGAGAAATGGAGGGTATGGTTGTGTAAGCTAATGAAAAAGGCATCTCGAGGCTAATTAATTAATTGGGAGCAAAGTTGACCCAAATTTAGGCCGTGCCAATTTTTTGTTTGAGGTTGATTAAGGGGTATCTAAGGAGATACCCTTTTGAATTGAATAGGATGATGGAGTGGAAATGTGGAACCAAATGAGTGATACAAACGTGGCAGGTGTGAGCCAAGCATGGTTGATTCACAAAGTAGAAGACGAGTGTCAAAGCTCTCTCTCTCTCTCTCTCTCTCTCTCTCTCTCTCTCTTAAGGTGCACACATGCACATATCTTGGTGGGCAAGGTGCGTAGAGAGAGAGACGCAGATGAGATGGTGAGAGAGGAAGATTGGAGGTGGTCAAAGAGAGAGAGGGAAGCGCACACATGTCTGTTCAATTCTACTCGTAGGTGGGAGATAGGTGGGAGATAGGTGCCTAGAGGGCATAGGCTGCAGGTCTGTCTTTTGGATCGTGCCATCTCTCTGTGTTTGAGAGCATGGCCAAAGAGAGGCACTCACCGGTGGGAGATGATGTTGGTACAGTGCTCGTCTTTTGCATGACAAAGTATTGCGAGGCAATCGAGTGAGAGTAGTAGTGGACACAGAAAGCAAAGGCGGAGAATCAATGTAGAGGCGAGGGGTTTGCAAAACACATAATGGCAATAGGGATGCAGAGAAGGGCTACGAGTTGAGCTTGCGAGGACTAGGATATGCAACCAAAGGGGGCCTCGGAGCTGTGGGCTGGCTGCCTTCTCTCTCTCTCTCTCTCTCTCTCTCTCTCTCTCTCTCCCCCCCCCCTTGTGCAATTTCCTTTCTGTGGAGATGGAGATGACTGATTTGCGAATGTGACAGACGTAGAGGAGAGAGAGAGAGAGTCACCCTCTAACCCCTTTTGCTTCAATTTTAAAGATTTTGAAAAAAATCGGATATGACAAATTAAGACGTTTTTGTAGTGTGGAGCAATTACCATATGTTGCTACAATCTTTCAAGTGGGATCTAATTTATCATGCTTGCAGATTTGTGATGGGGATACCCTTTTCTATGACCAAAGCTCGACATGAGCATTTTATTTGCATCTTTTTCAATCAAACTCATTCCTTGTAGTGAGAGTTTGAGCCAATTCAATTTGAATATCCTTTTAGAACAGACGCACGTCCAAACGTCCAAACAAAAGATATCAAAATTTTTGTTTCGTTTCCTGCTCCATTGCCCACGCAATATCTGTGGAGATTCCTATGAAAAGAAATGAAAAAAAAGATTGTAGCAACATATTGGATCCTACATTTTAGGTGTCCTTAAGTTGGCTCCTTCACCCTACATAACAGAATCAAAAGTGCTTCTACGTGCGTGTGCACGTGTGTGTGTGTGTGTGTGTGTGTGTGTGTGTGTGTGTGAGTGAGAGAGAGAGAGAGAGAGAGAGACCCACTACTCATTCCTCCTCTTCAAAAAATTAGGGTTGCTACTGAAGCTAGTAGGTGGTGCCATGGAAACAAGGGATCATCCCAAGGGGAACCCTACCATGTCTTGTGCGACCTCAGTTTTTTGGACATAGGAAGGAGACCACCCCTCCCTCCTCTCCTTGGAGAGGTAATCAATGGTCCGATTCTATTTGAAGACATGTTTGTTGCTGCATGGGATTTGGTTTGACTCAAGTGTTGGTGGACCAGCAAGGGGCATGTGTGAGGTGCCCGCTTACTTGATGGTCCCCATTGATGTATTGTCTTGAAGTGTCCTGGTCTCATGCTAGGATTATCATGGTCTCGGGCATTTTTTGTGTGCTAGTTGTTGGCGGCGAATCTACAAAGTTGTATGAACCTTCTAATAGAGAAGGTTAGCACATGGTTGTCTTCTAAGATTTTTTGGCAGATCTCGAGAGATCATGGTCAGTGGTGCTCCATGGTAGCAATACATGCGAACCCTTATGGTGATGGTACCTTGGGCCCAACCCTTGAAACAACAGTATATTGGTATGTCTTTATTGTTATATCTGATAGTTTACTTAGAGCTTTATTGGTCAAGAAATCTCTTTTATGGTGGTATTTTCCTTATGGTTGTCCAATGATGCTATGGTCCTCATGGTAGATTTATTACATGAGGTTTTTATGTAATTTTTTTAGTCTTAATTTATCTACAACCTCCGGTTGTTGGTGGGGATACTCTAAAGGAAAACAAAACGTGTGCCATCATTTAGTTGCCATGTTGCACTAATCAGGATGCCACCAACGGAGACATGGCTTATCAAGCCTTGAAAAAACCACTCCCGTAAAGTGTGGAAGTGGAGGACGCACTCACCGTCGCCGTTCCTCCTGCTCTAGCTAAGAAACAGCTTGTCGAACTTGCCTCTTGTGTCTTAAATCAAGGATTTTCTGTTACTAATGCTCAATCCTTGGCAAAAGGTTTTTTTTTTGTGCAATTCAGGGATGAGACGGCGTAGCAAATTTCTTAACCAAAAGCTTGTTATTTCTCAATCGTTCGCTGGTGTGCATGCTTCCTTGGGATCCATCCTTTGAGTCCCTTGATGCTTTCCAAGACATGTGCCTAGTATGGGTAGAGTTCATGAACCTCCCAACGTGGCTAAGAAGCAATCTGAAAGACCTAGTAGCAGCCCTAGGTACCCCTCTCTTTGTACCATCTAATAGAGCAGTGGGCACTGCAACCAATAGGGTGTGTATATGGTGGGACCTTAGAAAGGCTTAGCCCAAGAATCTTGTAGTGAATGTTGGGACTGGCCTAAAGGTCATTCCATTGAACTTTGGCACCTTCTTTGGGGCATGTTTCAAGTGTAACAAATTTGGACATTTTGCTAGGACGTGTCCAATTGCTACAACAGTGACCTCAGGAAAAAAGGCGGTTGAACCCCGACCAAGGGACCAAACGGAATTTAGAGAAACCCACCAAGGTCCAATCTAGAAAAATTAAGGCCATCCCCAATTATGGTTTCACATCCACTACACAAAAGAAACCGACAACACCGCCGGTACAGAAGATTGTTCTGTCTACCACATTTAGAAAGCAAGAAAAGGGATGGCACCAAGTGTCCAACATTTCTTGTAAGCGTTTTAAATCCCAAGCATGGGCAATGCGATAGCTGAAAGAAGCCCCACTGGACACTCCCAAACCCTCCATCCTATATGATAATATTTTTGAGGGTCTTCAGGATGATAACCTTGAAAACTTCAAGATAACAGAGGGGCATGGGAGTGAGCTAATAGAAGAGAAAAGAAAGAAAGAGGGCACTGAAGAATAGGTCCTTGAAGTTGAGGAGTTTGTACCCCTCTCTCAATAAAGGGAAGAGTTGATAAGAGGTCGTGGCATGCATCACTTTTATTGTGATAGACGATACGTGTAGGAAGAGAGTATTGATAGTGTTCCACTTGGAAGGGAAGATAGCCCTATGAGAATAAAGGCATTGTTTCCTTGGCCGCAGCAACGCACGAGTCACATACTAGTACTATAAATAATTGAGCTTAAAATTTTCAGGAAGGATAGGACATCTATGTGTCACTCTCTCCTTCATTTCAAGAACCTTAACACTTGTCCTGTAAAAAATTAGCCACTTTTGTGGCTTTCCGAGACTTTTGTAAAAAAAAAAAATTCAACACTATATTAGTTATCTAAATAGAAAATGGTTTCAGGGAATTATGACCAACACTCACTATGAGTTGATAAAAAATAGTACATACCTAAATAAAGGTCTAAAGGTGTCTTGCATTGCCATCTTGCACAACTAATTTATACGGATGGACAATTTTCTTCTATTTTCTATTGAAAGTAAAGCAAATCATTGTTAAGCAGACCCAAAATTCTTTGAAAAATCCCTCAATAGGTATGTGATAGATGTACCAAGATTTTTTAACCCACATACAAAAGCTGCCAACATTTTTTACTTCACCAAGTTAAGTAGTAAAGTGCAGTTTTGCATAAAATTTACTAGTTATAAAAAAGTAATTTTCTTATTTTTGAGATTTTCATGTAAATTTTTTATTTAGAAACTTATTTCATATCTTGAACCCATAATTAAGAAGTTTTATGAAATTTTGATGTCATATACAAAAGTTATGTTTCATTTACTAGAATCCTGATGTGAGCCATTTTTGTGACTTCAGCCAGTTTAGTGGCTCATTACAAGTCTAGTGTTAAGAAACATTTGGTCTGAATGTAAAAATAAAGGGTAAGTAGCAAGTTCCATCATGGTAGAAGATGAAAAGACTTAGTTTTGACTTCTCGGTTCTCTCAAAATGTCATAATACTTAGTACTATATCTATATTTACATTATTTAAACTCTTTAGCAAGGCAAAGGAGTTCCACTCGAGCCTTCAATTTCGAAGGGTGTTTACTTTTGTTTTTGTAAAGGGTGACTGTACTTCATATTTTGAAGGCCGTAAAGACAGTCGATCACTATATGGCATGGGCATGGTTAAATGGGATCAAGGGTGGAGGTGATAGATCATGACATGCATGCATTGTAGACCTTGCGATTGGCACCCAAATTTACAAATCAGTCTCCACTTACAATGTAATGCATAGGAGTACCATGATGTTCAGTGAAAGCATGTGAGCGTGGTGGTTAGAGCCCATGCCTTGAATAGGGCAGGTCGCGGCTTTGACGTGCAAGGTGCGAGACAATTTTGACTAGCTCAAATTTACTTGTTGGTCCGAATTTACTCGACAATCCAAATTTGACGGTACGAATGATCCCAATGTCCATCCCATTAGGATGTGCTCGGGCTAGATTGTGCGGAGTATAAAGAACTCCCTTTTCCTTTCTAGCTTTGAAATCTATCTTTGAGCTTCAAACAATGTAGAACTTTTAAAGTTTTCACGCATTGTATAATGTTGAGCTAATATCTCACACTTTGCACCTCATGTATAATTTTCCTTCTAGCCTTGAGAATGTGCACATTGCATGTTGTAGCTTTGCACAAAGGGTCAAATTCGAATGATCTTGGAGTCGATTGATGTTGCTACCTAGACCTTATGTGGAACAACATGAGCGTGCAGAGAGAGAGAGAGAGAGAGAGAGAGAGAGAGAGAGAGAGAGAGAGAGAGGGGGGGGGGGGGGGGGGGGGAGGGGGTTCTCAAATAGGACTTGCCAAAAATAATTTTTTTGATCGAAGAAATATTAAAATAAAAAATTACACAATAAAATGCTTTTGAATTTTAGGTTGAAACTTGAAGAATTGATAGTATTGACACTCAATTTTTTTCATTAACAAGCTTCAAATCTATCCAAAAATTTGCAACTTTAGTGGCAAAAATACACTAGACCTGGCTTACTACAAACATTGGGAGTCTCAAATATCCCCAAAATAAAAGAGCATGATAGATGTTGAAGAGTTGAATGCCCAGTACATCCACGATCATTGTCTCACCACTCAAAGCTCACCTATTGAAAATCTGCTAGACCTTTGCATAGGGCACTGGTGTGTGTGTGTGTGTGTGTGTGTGTGTGTGTGTGTGTGAGAGAGAGAGAGAGAGAGAGAGAGAGAGAGAGAGAGAGAGAGAGAGAGAGAGAGAGAGAGCCTTAGAGGCATCCATGTGTCACTTAAAGGGTTACTCTACTTTGCCTTTTGAAGGCCATAAAGAAACTCGAGGCCTCAAATTTAATACTTTGATATCTATATTACTTCTTTATTGAGCTTGAGAATCCTCGAGCACTAAAGCCTTCCATGCATCAAAAAGTAAAATGGAAATGGCCTATGAACTTTGAGAGTAGCAGAATTAGGAAATTAGATGAAGCACTTTTGTGAGCCTAACGAGTGAACTTAATTGATGGTAGCAACATAAACATGGTACGTAGTTAACTTGGCATGAATAATACTTTTGCAAAAGAGAGAGTTTAGAGAACATGACAACAGTTGAGGAGCCGATTCATATGGAGCCGGCGGTCCCCCCTCCAATAGGTGCTTGTATTATAGTTTCTCCCATCAAGAGAGACTTGGTACAATACAATCTTTGTGTTCCTTGTGACCTAGGTGATGCAATGAAGATGAAAAGCTTCATGCATTACAAGCATAAAATAAACTTTGTACAAATCATTAACTATCTGAAGCCTCAGTCCCAAGACCTCAAACACCTTCAAAGGTGGAGAGAGCTAGCAGGGAATGAGCATAGGGAAGAGGAAGAAGAAACTCCATAGGAGAAAGAAATAGTTTCTCACTTCTCATCACTCTTTTTGCTAGCATACATAATAGCATATTATTGAAGATGGAGAAAATGGAAATCTTAAGCATTGAAGCATTGCTCTTGGTTGTATTTGCATTCCATAGCCAAGAGTGTTGGAGTAGGCTCTCACTTCTCACAAGCTTGGAGAAGGAGGTGGAGCTCCTCAACTATCACCAAGTGAGAATGATCCACAAAATGAGTGTGTGTGTGTGTGTGTGTAGTGTATAGCCCCCCAGTACCACCCTTGCTTGCTTGGGGCGAGTTCTAGCCTTTTCACATGCTTCAAGCTCATTGGGCCCCTCTCCCCCTAGCCAATCACATGCAGCATGCATTCAAGTACATGGGTAGTCTTTGGACAAGTGTCCTCATTACCCCTTAGAGAGAGAGAGGTTGAAAATATCTAGATATTTGTTGGATTGAACTAGAATCTCATTGGACCCCTCTTTAGCCCAACCAATAGCATTCAAGCACACCATGTGGCTAAGCATAGGGAGAGTCTGACATGTGTCCCATCTGCCCCTTGAGAAAAGGAGTGCCCTTTGGGTGAGTGCGAGGTTAAGTCAAAGATTCCCCTAACTTTGGGACTTTCCCCCTCCTTTGTAGGGTCTCCTTTTGACTCAAGCACCTTACCGCTTCCTATGCATGGGAAGCTTCTCAAGAAGCTTCCTCATTAAGTTTGTAGGGTCTCTTTTTGACTCAAGCACCTTATCCCCCATGCATGGGAGGATTTGCAAGCAGCTACCTCATTAAGTATGACAAGCACCTCAAGTACCTTAGTCATCAAGCAGGACAAGCACCTCAAGAACCTTAGTCGTCAAGCACGACAAGCACCTCAAGCATCTTAGTCATCAAGCACGACAAGCACCTTAGTCATCAAGCACGACAAGCACCTCAAGCTTAGGTTGGGTTTCCACCTCAAGCTCAACCCTAGCTTGCCTAAGGTCAAAGGAATTTTAACTCTAACTATTGGTGGTCTTTAATGAAGATAACCCTAAGGTCTTTTAAGCTCCATTAAATGCACGTTTCTCTTTGATAGACTACCTCCTTTTGGACCCATATTAAGATGTAACCATCTCTCCTCTTGGTCCCCTGTTGAGATAAGTCTAGAAGCACTTATTGCACATTGCTCTTTGGTAGACTATCTCCTTTTGGACCCCTATTGAGATGCAGCCATCTCTCCTTTTGGTCCCCTGCTGAAATAGGTCTAGAAGCACATGTCTCCATTCTAACTCTTGTTCCCGTTTATATCCCACATTAAATGATTAGTTTAATATGATAAAATCATTTGGGTTAGTTAGGTATTAGATTTTATGGCAAAAATTGCTCTCTCTCTCTCTCTCTCTTTATCTCTCTCTCTCTCTCTCTCGGATGGGTGAAGCACCACTTTTTTCAGGAATGCAGCACTTCACAGGCATTGAAAATCGAGGCGGCTATCTCCATGCAACTACTTAGCAAGCATGAGGTTGGCCAATTGGCATGCAAGAGAAGCTAGAACTACAGCGCCACAAGTCTAGGATACTTGGTCCCAACTCAATGTCCACATCTCTCACACACGGGTGTGTGTGTGTGTGTGTGTGTGTGTGTGTGTGTGTGTGTGTGTGTGTGTGTGTGAGAGAGAGAGAGAGAGAGAGAGAGAGAGAGAGAGAGAGCACTCACATTCAACTCCCATGGTAGTTGTGTCAGTTCCCTTTCAACGCTTCTTCTCTGCATGCTATGAGATTGGCCTTGCAACTATGCTATTCGGCCTTTCATTTTGCACCTCCCTGCCACACAAGTGGTGCCATCGGTGGATGCTCTTCTTGCGCCTTGCTCAGCTATCCTATGAATGTTAATAGCGAAGGAGGTCCTTCCTACACACTCACAACATATCTTCCATCGGAATGCATAAGCTCAAGGTTTATTGTGGGAACTATTTAGTTTGCAAGGAAAAATGAGACCAGTTATGTTATCTTTCCAAGAAAATAGACACCTACTTAGAAGTGGAAGCAAGATAGGGAACTGCTTATGTGTTACCACTATAAAATGATCAGGCCCTGTTGTTGGTATAGAAAGCCCTAAAAGAAAAAACTCATGTAATGAAGAGCCAGTTTAGACTCTGTCGAGTTCAGACTCTATTGGGATATGAGGTGTCTTTTGGAGAACTTGGAATTGTTTACAAACTAAGGACTATGAGCTCAATATTTAAGTGAAAAAACTTTCTTGGTGCCTATCTCAAGAAAGTGGAAGATAAATCAAATATAATAGTAATCTCGTGTATGTATAAAAGGTAATTGAGTAAAAGGGATAGCGGATAAGGTAAGGTAGGGAGCTAACCAAAAAGATACCTCATATGGCACTATGCAAATATGTGAAAGAATAAGAAGGATATAGCTATCAGTTATAACAATATGTCTTTTGAAGAACTTAGAATTGTTTACAAACTAAGGACTATGAGCTCAATAGTTAAGTGGGTGGATGCATGAATAGGTGGTACTCTAGCTACCATTTTGGGGGGTGGTAGCAAAGGGGTGGGCTTGTTGGTAGCTAGGTGAGTAAACATTGAGAATCTTTTATAAGGTTTTATTTAAAAATTGTTCATCAAAAGGCTTGAGCAGCGAGTTGGATTTAAAAACTTTAAAAATTATCTTTTCAATTTCAACTGTGTCTGTGAAAGTAGTGCGGGGGGGCCACCTTACTCCACAATCATGATGCCTCCTGCTTGTTGATGGTTGTAGAGGGGGGGAAACTCAGGTGGCCAAGCAGCTCTTGCAGCTGAAGCAAAATCAGCCACAATTACTGGGAGGCCGAAGAGGGCCCATCATTCATCTCCCTCGCCTGATCCACCCTCAAAATCCCTTGCTGGAAAGAGGAAGAAGAAGGTCTTGACTCCTTCACCAAAGCCCTGCAATCCTATAGCAAAGAAACATTCAAAAATGGCAGATGTTGTAACCCCCCAACAGTGAGGTACTACTGCATCTTAGTGTTGCTGGCTCTCTCTGCACAATTTATTGTTGTAACTTGTTTCCAAGGTCCATGTAAGCTCTCTTAAGCTTGATTTGAAGCAAACCTAAGTTAGAGGCTAGATGTTTGTAGATGCATTCAAGCTCCATAAGCTAATGTGCATTCATTCAAGCTTGAATTGAAAACCCATGTAGAGGCATGCATGCATGCGTTCAATCTTGCATTGAAAACCTGTGTAGAGGCATGCATGCATGCATGCATTCAAGCAGATATATTTGTGCACATTGCATTTTTTACTGAACTTCAATTGGCTGGCTGCACATGAATTCATGTATGTGCATAGTTGGGACCTTACTCGTATGGATTGCAAATCATAGTGCTATGAAGAAGCATGAATCAGTGATACTCTATCAGTGTGGTAGCTACTACCTACAACACTTATTTAATATAGGGAAAGTGCATCAGAGATCATCAAGATTGTAGCATCCAGCACTCAGCAAAAATCATAACAAGTTGGTAGCATTATGTTAGCTAGCTACCAATCAAAAAGTTCATTTAGTAAAGAAATACCAAGGTGGTAGTTATATGGTAGCTATCTTTCTGGGACACAGGTAGTTGTACCACCTGTTCATGCACATGCCTAGCTTGCTTCTGCTCCTGCTCGATGCAACAATTGATGTTTAATGTGAAAACTTATATAAAATTGTGATATTATAAATGCTCACCATGCATAGGTTATCTAAGTTTTCAGTAAATTTATGGCCGTGTATGTTTCAAGCTTAAGTGTTGAACCATACTCCAATCATACTTCCATACCCGTATGCGTTTGTCGTATGGAAACAACTATGGTCTTATGTTTTTCCCTATATTTTACAGGGCAAAGGCCATTGGTGCACTCCATATGTGCCATTTAAAAGGAAGACAGTTTTTTGCATGACAAAGCATCAATCTCATGAAGTATACGACCTCCCCAACTCTAGAGTGGATGCTCAACTGCTGACTGAGGCAGATTTCACCAACAAAGATTGGTTGAAATGCTTTAAGGAGGTGCCAAAGAGGGGCATCAAAGTAATGTAGAGATGTGAAGCGAGAGCTCTGGAACAGGTTTTATGTATTGTTCACATCCGTGTATCAAGAACCTCCTGGAAATTATGGTATGGAGGTGACTAAAGGATTTTCTAGAGGCTTTCTATATGAGCAGTTGAAGGGACAGGTTGACTGGGCCTTGTTTTCAGAAAGTATTGTCACAAATATGGATCCAGGAAAATTACATGCAAAGAAGCAACGATGGGCAGCTTTCCATTCCTCCTCTGCCCCTAATAGCTCGTGGCGAATGACGAGGACTCCAAATCATTTGGAGGCACCCCAGGAAACTCCGATCGATACAGTGGATGATGTGCAGAAAAAGAATTTATTTGGTCCATCATCTCTTACAGAGTTAGATACTATTTACAACATGGTTGTAAGCAAGCATTCTTTTGCATTGTCAGAGTATAATGAAGATTTTAAGAAGCTGGAATTGCTTCAGACTGATGTGCACCGAAATGAAGGTGCCAACCTCCTAGTGGAAAATCTCAGAGGCCAGTTGAAAGATGCAGAGACTGCATTACTAATGGCAGAAGGTAGCGTCGATGCTGTGGATGCAATGAAGGTGGAGCAACTTAAAAATAGTTTCGGCAGGTTGTCGCTAACACTCCAAACATTGCAAGTGGTAGTTGAGGAGAAGGCACCACTTGATGATATGGATAGTGCTCTAAAGGAGAGAGATTTTACACAGGAAGTGGAGGAGTGTGCACAGGCGCGGATGGATTTTGTGAAGACCATGAGATTAAAAAAAGTACAGTTTTGTTTTCTGCACCTCCGTCGAAAGTTCCACCTATGGATATGGGCACGTTGCCTTTGGACAAAGTTTGCAGTGCTTGTGGGTTGACGATGTACGATGATGATGCACTTGGCATGTTTTTGCTGCCCTGCAATCATGCCTTTCACATGTACTGTTTTGGCCATCTTGTTGCAAGCAAAGAAACATGCATCGAGATGGGATGCATGTAACCGATTTCGCATACCATGCGGTCTTTGGTGATCCTCGACAGTACGAATGCCAATTTCCAAGGAGTGCAATCAGACACCAAACCCTCATTAGTGCCCTTCCATTAAGGTGGTGACGATTGCTCTCATGTAAGATATATGTTGCTTGTTTTTCTTTCATTTGCATATCTAGTCCAATACTTGTCTTTAACTCCTTCTCTATCTCTCATTATTTATCTTTAATACCACCACCACACTTAGATCTATCTCTAATTCTATCTTTACTCCTCCTTTCATCTCTCTTGTTGTGTCCTAATTGTTTCATTGGAAGGTATTCAAGCAGCAATCTTGTCAATGTAACGGGCACAACCTTCTTGCGGGAAACAATTATGTGCACAAGGTTAGTAACCATATCTTCATCTTTCACAAGCACCTCTCTCTCTTACGGTTCTCATTCTCTTCCACAAACTCTAGAATCTCCTTGCTACAGGTACTTCTCTCCCCGCAGTATCCTTATTGCCTAAGGGCAACAATAGGGCTTGGGAGAGAAACTCTCTTCTTCTTCTCCTTTCACTTCTTTCACACCTTTATCTTTGAACATACTAAGTATATCATCGATGAATAACCATAATCCACATAAAGGCGATTTCTTTCATTTCCATTCTGTGCAATCTATTAGGGTCAACATTTGGATTAGTCGAAAGATTTACTTTCAGCAACGCATAGTGTTTCTATTTGGTCCTGAAAGGCTCAACGAAATACTTCTCTCAACAGATCCCATCATACTACCTTTTCTTGACTATAACTTCTCTTTTGATGTGAGTGTGGTTATTTTATTATGAATCAAGAGGATTTGTACTCACAACTAATCCCCATCGCTAGACAAAACATATACATTATAGTAAGCACAAAGCTACAGTTCCAAAGAGCAATCCATAGCTTATTTGGACAACAAAGATTAGATATCATTAACTCATCCATTACCCTTTTATCCTACCCATGATACAATATGATTGTAATCTCGATGTTTTCATTTTTGTTTTGTTCTGACTATATTTCATGAGTTCTCTCCATCACGTATGTGTTTGTAAGCAAAAGTGAGCGGCTTCTTTGGCTACATTTCTTCTTTAGCTTTAGAAGCTATGTTATCTACATCTTAGCTCCTTCTCATAACCCTTGATCTTCCTCACAAACTCTCATAGCAAGAAGCCCGGTGCCTTCCTAGCAAGACCGCCAACTTCTTGACAACGAGCGCTTCAATAATAATCAATTGCTCGATAGATTTATTAGGGGATTACGACATGAGGATATCTACAATGGCTTAGTCATTAGAGGTATCACCACTTGGGAAGCAGTTACCACCAATGCGATCCAATTGGAGGATAATTTAATGATTCAAGGAGAAAGAGTGTCTGCTAAGCCTAAATCTATTAGCTCACAAGCATCAAGGCATCAGCCAGTGACCCTAAAGCCTATTGCTAAGGAGCCAAAGATATCTGAGATGACTTTATCAGATCTCACCAAGGCTATTCAAGAGAGTTTTATAGATAATCGTGCTTCGCAAAACAATCATAAGTATTCAAGAAGGGAGCAACAATGGTTCTCAGTATGCTATGGACTGCATAGTACCAGTGAATGCCCTACTTTTAGAGTAAAATTCAATGGGAATTGGAATGCCTGTGGAAGGTATGGTCATCAAGCTACGTATTGCATAGTATTTAAGCGCGCGATGGCCAATAGACCAGCCTTAGCATCGACAGACACACCTTGAGTGCCTGTATTGATGTCGGCCCCACCTCTTGAACAAACGTCACAGCACATGGTCCCTAGGACCAAAAATATTATTCAAACAACACCTTTACCACCTCCAGTGCTACGACCGCAACCACCACAT
The DNA here is from genome assembly GCF_014529385.1 of Adiantum capillus-veneris. NCBI lineage: Eukaryota > Viridiplantae > Streptophyta > Polypodiopsida > Polypodiales > Pteridaceae > Adiantum > Adiantum capillus-veneris. Next base: position 58,430,027 of record NC_140938.1, on the reverse strand, counting down.
CTGAGAATCACTTCTGTGAATCAAGTAGGTTGTGAGTCATCTGTTGCTTTTTTGGAACGCTGTGAGGAAGACATAGACCCTAATGTTGCCTATGGGATGGATGTGCTTGAAGAAAGTCCACAATACTACATGGAGGACTATTGAGGAAAAGTGAAACATGTATATCAAGTAGCTGCTCTTGCGGCAAGAGGCCAAAATATCAACTACACTACTAAGAGACCACCTCTTCAATGCTATGAGTGTGGAGGTCCACATCGTGTAGCCGAGTGTCCTATTAGGCTACAAAACAACACCACACTAATGCAAACCAATCAAGAGAGCACGTCTACAATGCGGATACTCATGTGTAATCGATGTGGCATAGATCATTTGATTGCCCAATGTCCAAATAATCCAAATGCACCGAAGATCACGCCATTAAACTTGATTGAAGTTACCGAGGAGCCATCACAAAGTACACCTGTGGTACCACTAAACGTACTCACACGATCGATGCTCCAAAAACAAAATTATATTCTTGAGGAAAGAGACACGGAATCAATTGCCTAATCTCAGAAAAAGAAGAAAACACGAAGGAAGAGATCGCAAAAAGCAGCGAAGTCAGACCCTAGTTCAAAGACCAACATAGGGATTGGTGACGACCCCGTATATATGAACGACGCTGAAGAGGATTCTGATTCAGGTGAAACCATGGAGACCAAAACGACCACTAAGATAGAAACGAACAAGGAAGATCTTCATGAGCCACAATGGCCAGGATCCAGGAAGAAGATAGGAACTTACCCAAACCCTACAGAGGAGTTCGAGCGAGTCAAGAAATTAAGGAGTTTGGTAGAAGATACCCAAAGGGATCTAGAACCATCACCTATGCAGATCCATATTATAGACACCATGTTTCCTACGCAACAACAACCTCATCAAGTCCATAGACCCTTAGCCATACCTAGTGTTATCCAAGAAGAAAGTGACTTAAAGTCATGGGAAAGTGGGTGTACTCACTTCTTGATGGAAAGAATGTTTACAGAGGGACTATGAAATGGAGATCCCATCTTCCCCACGTCAAGGGACTTAAGTCCAAAAGGTTCCATTAAACATTGCCAAATTGATGGATTTCATGTCTTCATAAGTTAGAACCACCATCATGTCCAAACTATATAAAGACCCTAAGCTAGTTTCAGCTCTTCGAGCCTTCCTCAATGGAGAACTGAAGTGTGGGCTACCACAATTTGCACAGATGGATGGAGCGGGGGAGATTCCAATAGAGGAGGAACACTTAGATCCATAACCCAACCTAGATGAGAACCTTGTTATAGAAATACCAGTTAACCAGTTGGGATAATACTTTGAGGGCGATGAATCCAATACAACCATACCAATCACTACTAAGGGATTAACTGTGAAGGGAATCCTTGATGGTGGCGCTGGGGTTAGCACTATGACTAAAAATTGCTAGGAAACTATGGGAAGACCTCACCTTGCAACCACAACCATAGTAGTGACGATGGCCAATGGGTCTATTGTTAAACCTATTGGGATGCTAGAAGATCTCACGATCAAGGTCTTTGGACATAAAATAAGAATTACCTTCATTTTTATGGATTTCTCCAAACAAACTATGGCATCAGAGATGATCTTAGGACATCCTTTCATGAGGGAAGCAGAAATGGTGCATGACTGGTCTAAAAACCATGTCTACTTGCAGTTCCAAGATTCTGTCATTTGAGTGGATCTTGTGATCGGTCGAGCACATTCCTAGGAAATAGGTTTATAATTGATTATAGATCTGACACCACAGTTCACTTGGCCCCATTGCAGTACTGTTACACGTGTAAAGCGGACACTGATGTTGGGGAAGATTCTCCTTATATGGATGTACTACCTGGGATGACCGAGTCGGACAATGTAGATTGGGTCCACCTAGCAGCAACCATAGACACTTGGGGAAACAGGGGGACAACCTGGGTAACACCTGAGGGGGATGAAATGCCCGTACCCTTAAATATGCTACAAGCAATGCATATAGCTTCTGACAAGACTCACCCTAATATAATGAAGAAAACATACAAGTGGGTCCCTAAAGCTTCTTTAGCGACCATAGCTAGTGCTAAAAAACAAAAGCCTTGTAAGAAACGTCCCACTCACCCCAAGAAATATAAAGAAACGTGGTGTTGGATTCCTAAACAACTATGGGAATCCCAAGGCTACTATGAAGGAAATAATCAAATCTGGGTGCCAAAACGTAGATTGTGTTCTTACTTGTCACCTGACCCATGCGAGCCCAATCCCGTAGCTCCAATGTGGAAAGAAAAAAATCATAGAATGCTACACACCCGCTCCAGAGCTAGTTTGGGTACCAAAGAAAAAATGATTTGTTCCACTTAGCTCAGGAAGGGGGGAGTCCCATGAAGCTTCTAGCTCTTCATGTAATGCATCCATAGAGGTAAAAGCTTCTCCACAGCCTCGACCTACAATAGTGGACCTCCATGAAGATACAAAGGAATCCACACCTCCCATTGTTCAAGAATCACCTAATGAACCACTTCAAGTTTGATCCTGGGAGAGTACCTTACCACCCTTGAAACTTGACGAGGTACTAAGGTAATAGAAAAATACTGGCAAAAATCCTCACCTAGTACCAACTGGAACAATTGGTTTCAAAGGGTGACGAGCACATTTCAAACGGTATGATCTACCCAAGGAAGGGGGGAGTGTTTGCTGACAGCCATCATTCACTCACTCCCCTATCAACCTTCCTCCCTAACCTCTCAATCTCCCAATCTTAGGGAATGTATATATAAAGCCTTATACTCACAAAAAACAAGATAAAAATAATAAAGAGCAAGAGACATAACACAAAATCTTAAAAACACATTATGCACAAGAACACGAACCTTGTAATATTTGCACTCTTATTATCATCTATTTGCGTGTACAGATATGGCTAGTACGCTAGAGTCTTCCACTCATGCCTTGGGTGAGAGGTACCCTCGTTACTTTTCACAAATGTTTCACATGGTCTTTCCGGTGCTTGCATGTGAATGGGATTTGGTAGGTACGCTAGCATGTGAGGAATTTCGAGGAGTTAGAATGGCTGATACGTCTCTTGACCACGACTGATCCATACTTAGTAGAGAGCGTTTCTCCCATTGCACAAACCTACCCTTTTGACCAAGATGACTATAGGCGTCTAGTGACCTTCTTAGTAAACATGGGTACCTATAATGAAGAAGAAGATTTACATGACTACACGGATGGCACATATGGTCTGATGGATGATGAATTTGTTTATCTCGACGACGAGGATAGGGGTTTAGCCTTAGGGTTTCCCCCCCATCTCTACAATATCCTATTCCCTTGACTCTCTAAGGGGAGTGCAAATAATTAGGTTAGGGTTAATTATGTTTTTTTGTTGTGTTCAATAAGTGCTGGTACCTTTTCCCACTGATGTGCCTCCTAGAGGTATTCTTTGTGTTTCCTAGTGTGTACAAGAACGTGTTGTTGTTGTTAGGATTTGGACCTTCATGGAATCTTTCTCTCGTTCACACTTCAAATCAAGCGTGACCATCAACACAAACAGGTGTTTCTTTCTCATTAACATTGCCCCTTATCTTTTTGCATCCATGTTTGTCTACTTTAATTGTGATTGGTAGCATAATATTCAATGCCTTTGTTTAGTATCAAACATTAAATTCAATGTAATTTTTGTCATAATCACTTGTCTAGGTTTAAAAATCAAGCAGTCCGACTAAGCTAGTTTGACCAAGCTAGGCGTTAGAGATCTTTTCTTAATACCATGGGGAATGCATTCCTAATTATCAATGGTTGCTTAGGTTCTTAATCCAATTTAGGCAGCATTGTGTGAAATGTAGTAAGGGCTTTCTAGTGGGCCTATTCCCTATTGACCTTTAGCTTAAGTATTATAAAGGAGTTTACTAGTGTGATGAGCCTGGGGAGGGTAACAGTGTTATAGGACCCCCCAAAGTTACAAAATTAAAATGTTGAAAACAAACAAACAAAAAATCGAAGTACCACAATGTAAAATCTTAAGCTAGAAGAGAAATCTCAGCTTGATTTGGTAATCCACTCACATGTATCGCCTATGGTACTAGAGCCCTAGAGGTTCCCGGTGCGGGCGCTTTTCCTTGAAAAGCAAAAAACACAAGGCATACAAAATAAGCACACACATCAAAATTGAAACAATGTGAAAAGACTTTGGGGGGTCAAAGAAAAGGAAATAAGTCGGGCGATGATTTCATGAGCAATTCCTTTTATCGTAGCTTAACTACAAGGTCTTCTAGGTATAGCCTCTAGTCACCCCTTGGACATGAAATACTTAGTTCTCGCGATTAAATAACTTAATTGACCAGAGAAAATTGAGAAGCTTACCCATGATATTAATAGTCGATCTTTAGTGCCTTTCGACCGTTAAATTAGCGACCTCAGACTTGTTTAATTTTTTATCTTTACAGTTGTTTATGCGTTTGATTATATTGCAATTTAATGTTTATTGGTGATAAATGGTTTAAAATTCTGTTACCAATCAAATTGTCTGCCTACAACTGCATATGATTTTTAATTGCTTATGAGAATGCAATTACTGTGCCAATGTTGTTTGATTTTGCAGTGACTGAAGGAGCTAAGGACATTCATCTCAAAAGCTCTTCCACCTCGACGAATGAGCTTCAACTCAATAGCTTCCGAGGACGGAATCTATATCAAGAAGGGGGGCATGTTAGCCCTCACAGCTCATGAACACCCTATCACCTACGACAGACGTATTATTTACTTGGTAGAGTCAGGTACCGAGCTTTTCGGTCCAATAGGAATGGTTAAGAGTGATCTCCAATGAGAGGCGCACTCTAAAATTGGAACGTTTAACGTTTGGGTAAGATTGGCTAAGTGTGGGCACCCAAATGTGAACGGGTGAGCCCATATAAAAGTCAATCTAAACCTAAAAAACCTCATTCTCTCATTTGTGCAATTGAAGAGTGCTCTTGCTCCATTTCCATCTTCTTCTTCTTCATCTCCTCATGTGTGCGTGTATGCATGAGAGAGAGAGAGAGAGAGAGAGAGAGAGAGAGAGAGAGAGAGAGAGAGAGAGAGAGAGAGAGTGCGATCGAGCTTTGCGGCGGCACGATGGCGGCAAGGCGGTTGAGCACGGCGTAGCAGCGTCTCCCTCTTCTTAGCGGCGAGGAATCCTCCACGAAAGCAAGCGTAGAGCGGTGAGTGACACATCATCGCCATCTTTGAGCTTACAAGTTTAGGCTTGTTGTGTGCTTGGAGCCATTTGTGGCTCACACACAGTGTATCGGCAAGTTCCTTGCATTGACACATGCGACAAACGCGCACAGTAGCTATCAGCGCTTGCCTGGTAGCTTCCACTATCATGCCTAGTAGCTTCCACTATCATGCTATAGCTACATGTAACTTGAAACAGCGAGTTCTTAATTCCTTAATACTTTTCATGACTACAGAGGCTGAGCCAGAGATTGTAGAGGCTGATCCAGAGACTACAATTGAGAGGGAAGGTGTGTTAGAGAAGTATAGTCCTGAGAATGGAGATCAAGCAAAAAATGCTCCTTCATCAATGAAGGACAATGAAGTGTCAGCCAGAGACACCAGTCCCTCCATCCTGCAGACCATACAAATGATGCAAAGGGAAAGAAAGAGAAAGATGACAGGTATTATTTCTCGTTTTTTTTTTCCTAAAGGCAGATAATATTGTTTAAGGTTCATTCTTGTTGATTATTTCTTCTCTCTTGCAGATGGAGCTGCAGAAAGCCTATAGAGGATGCAGAAGGGCAAACAATGACATCAAAGGACCAATTCGCCATAGAGACTGGAGAAAATAGTAACATGGAATTTGGAAGAAAAGGTGCTTCAACAACTAGAGTCAGAAAAAGACTCCAAACATAGTCTCAATGTTTTTGCTTTGTAGCCATTTCCTATGAATTCAGAAAGCCAAAATCAAATTATTTTTGTCTTGTCCATCATTGTTGTTTATCTCATTATTATTTTTATGTTCAGATGCTACCACTAGCAACATTGAAAATCTTGATAAGTATGATAGCACAGTCTACTATGAAAGACCCTCGTGATGTAGATGGTTCATTTAGAGTTGAGGGCCAAGTCCCATGTGCTAGCAGCATTGATGACCAAGAGGATAAAAACACGGAGTTTTTTGTCCTTGGTACAGGTAAGGACACGGAGATTATCATGAAAAAGTCTGAACCAAGAAGGGAAAATGGTGATGCATCTGTGGATACAAGTGTTGATGCAAGTTGTGCAGTTGGTGCAAGTGATGACACAGAGATTACAATTGATAAGTTTGAACCACCTCGGGAAGATGGTGATGCATCTGTGGATGTAGGTGGTGCAGTTGGTGCAGGCAGTGCATGTGAAGACACCAACATTATCATTGAAGTCTGAATCACCTTGGGAATATGGTGATGCATATGTGGATGCAGGTGGTGAAGCAAGTTGTGCAGGTGGAGCAGTTGGTGCACGTGAGGACACGGAGATTACCAATGAAAAGTCTGAACCACCTCAGGAAGATGGTGATGCATCTGTGGATGCAGGTTGTGCAACTCGTGCAGTTGGTGCAGTTGGTACAGAATATGTAAGGCACGATGATGGGACGGTGTCTCGGCAAAGGGAGGATGGACGAGGTGCAGGTGGTGTTGCAAATTATGTTAGGAAAGATGATGGGACGATGTCTCGTCCATGGGAGGATATTGGGAACATATTGTTTGAGAGTAATCCAACTCTAATTCTTGATATTAATGGTGTCCAGCTGACTTCATTAGACAAGAGGTACCGTTCACGGAAGCCTGCCTACTGGAATGATCTAGAAATTATAGACATAGAAGGGGTGTCTGTTGGGTATAAAAGGGATGCACCTGCATTCTAGGACTGGTGCCTTGTGCACTTTGATGTATTTGTGTGGACCTGTTGCATGAAGACTAAAGCAGAAAACCTGTTGAGTGCCCGCTCCTAATTAGTTTTCCCAATTCAAGGAAATTCTTGCATAGCAGGATTGTGTAAGAGATGCTAGAATCAAGATAAATGGTGAAAAGCCTGTATTTTATAAGAAGCTAAGTGACTTCTGGGAGAAAAGAGGTGAGTACACTGCTACGTCCACAATTCTAGTGGATGACACACAGTACAAGTAGATGTGGAATCCTCCAGGAACTTTTTTCATTGTGAAGAATATGGAAAATCAGAATCCCACTGAGATTCAAGGATATATTACAGCAACTGCAAGATCTTGGCTCGCGGCTTGGCTTTGTGCGGAAGATCGCCTCGAGTATGCCGAGGATTGTGCAGTGCCGAGACCGATCGATAACCTGAGCATTAGGATCTCAAAGCAGTGGCGTCTAGAGTATTACGGCTATATATATTATCCTGACATGTAACTATGATAAGTGATGTAAACAGTCAACCATTTACTGACTTATGGAGTATTTTGCTCACTTGTAATGATGATACAATGTAGTAAAGCAGCTTTTGTTAACTTGTACACTTGTTTACGTTTTTGCATTGTTCATCACTGCACCTCCATAGTTGCACAATTACAAGTACTTAGCATAGCTTCCGATACCAGGAAATGTTAAGGGAAGTTACCAGTTTGCATAGTAGCTACCCTTGCAGCTACTTAGCTACCAGTTTGCATAGTAGCTACCCTTGCTGCTACTTAGCTAAACTTGTTTAATTTTTCTATGTCTGTTGTGGAGATGATTATTTCTTATGGCGTAATGTACACGCGAGAGTACTGGTGGGCACTTGGGTTGGTTCTAGTGGTCATGATCATTCATGCATCAGATGTATTCATCATTTACCAGAGTCACCTGTCCATTGTCTCTTAGGACTCGCACATGCAGCCTCGAACATTCGAAAAGTGTTGCCACGTTTGCACGTCCTTGCGCCTATTCTGAACGGCTCCTTATCACCCCCAACGTGATGACCCCCCCCCCCCCCCCCCCCCCCCCCCTCACGACGTTCAGCTATAACGGTGCCGATGGCGAAGGTGGGAGAGAAGTAGGAGCCTGCAAAAGACTGCTAACACCTGTTGTGGCGGGCCTGCAAAAGCTGACCTTATCCTCTGTCAACACAACCGTTGAGCAACCGCCTGCTGTGCATGTGAGAGATCCGTCATCAGTTGGCTGTCCGGTCAAGGGCATCGAACCCTTGATTGGCCGGCTGCATGTACGAGTCTCATCTGGAGTTGCTCTTATCTCCTTTTTAAGGGAAAGGCTTTCGACAGAGTGTTCCTCAGGATATCACATAGGCATTTTAGACATGATTCAAGCAATTGCAAAACAGAGTGATTCTCAACACATAGATTACGGAGATTCCCCCAAAGAAAAAAAGAAAAGAAAAGATGTTGAAGGGCCATCAAAAGCAGCTTAGATTAGAACTAGGAATGCTATACATCAAAAGGAGTGCTATTGTAAATAGCCTCATATGATTCTAAGGAAAGTAAGAATTTTCTTGTACGTGCCACTTTTTGCATTGGGAACTTAATAGCTCGTACAAGGTGGCTTCAGGCTCAGAATTTAATAGCTTGAACTCATAGGGATTTTCTTTTGCTTGTTCATACCAAACTCCTTTGACAACAAATGAGCCGGCATTGCAAACATTCCCCCATGCATCTCTTAGCAAAGATTTAGTTTGAGTCTTGTCTGCTGTACGTTTCAACACATAGAAATCCACAAGCTCCTTATTGTCATGAGGAGCCATAACAACAAAATTGTCACCAACATGAAGTGCATCACTCAACGCATCATGGTGTCCTTTGTATGCAAACTCTTCAATCTCATCATCATCTTTGACATCATATGTAGGTTCAAGGGTAACATAATTCCATGCAAAAACGTGTGATTGGTTCGAACACCTCCTCCAACTGCCTTGCAAACAAGCACTAGAAAAGCCTGAGAATTGACGATACCTAAGAAATTTTCCATTTGTTAAGGAGTAGCCACTGACACAATGTAACCCACGTGCATTAGGCACAGATTTACAATCCCGACGTTGGATTCTATCCACATCACCTACTTTGACCTCCCAGAACAGTCGAGTAAGTGGTCGTACCTGAGAAGAATACGTGGCGTAGCACCATTGGACATGGTTTCTCTCAAAAATGGCACCACATATGCTACACATTGTAATTTCACACAATCTAGCTTTAGCTACTCCTGAGTGAGTTGCCTCTTGAAAAGTGATGTGTCATTTTCAAACTTGTCAGAGTTCCATATCGAGCAACAAAATAAAAAGGCCTCTTTGCTTTGAATTGTGAGGCTGCTCCATCTAACCAGACCCAATGTTCCTTGAGTGATATGCCTAGCTCTTTCAACCAACCATAATGGAGCATAAAGCAATGCTGGACAAAAAGAGTATCATGGCTTTTATCATTAGATATATAGAAATGATAGTATTTTTTGACACTACCTGCAATCCTCACATATGTAATGTGAATGAACATTGTCACCTGGCTAGAAAACCAATGCATTGATTGGATCTTATTCTGTTCTTTGACAGTGTAATTTTCAGCGAAATCCACCACTGACACTATCACATCTTCAGGGAAGATATGTAGAAAATCTTTCAACTACTCAGCCTGCCATCTCTAAACAAAATTGTGATTTATAAACTTACTCAGATGATCCTTGAACAGTATGAAAAGCTGCCCGCATTGCATCTCCTTATGAGAAAGAACTTTTCTTTTCTTCTTTTTCCATTAATCTGTTTCGCCAACTTCAAGGTCTTAAAAAATCTTAAATGTTACCATGCGTCCACCATTTAACTCTTCAATCGGGCAAATTGGTAGCTTCTTTGAAGGCCCACATGAAGAGAATTCGCCAATCAAACAATTCAGTGCAAAAAAATTTGACCCGCTAGCCTTCGAGCATAAAACTGACTCCCAAAGCTTTGTAAGGCTAGGGCACTGATTTTTTTGAGCACTACATTTCAAATCTGCACCACAAATATCACATTGACAACTACACTCTTTCCCATGCACACCATAAGAAATATGCCTTATATGGTTTACAGCATCCCTCAAGAATGACATTTGAATATGAGTGATGCAACAGCAGCTGTAGCGATCTCGAAGCTTGCGTACAAAATAAGGTTTTAACTTTTCAAATGTCCTTTGGTGAATTTGTACCTCTAGGTGACTCTGTTTGAAGGCAAGAAAGAATTCTACTTGCATTAAATAATGATATTCAGTTAACTTATTGGCAAAATCATAACTTATTGTTGACATGCAAAACAGAGATCAATTTGGTGGGAGTTAGTATAAGAATGATAACTAATACTTTTGTGATCAGTGGAAGGAGAAAAGTTACAAGAGCCTGAGTCTAATAGTAGAAAGAACTCTAAGACCTGGTTGTTATCAGACTACCTAAGGGTAGCTGCTAGGTTAACAGTGGTAGCTACCAGGTTAACAGTGTGACAGCTACCAGGTTGACAAAGATAGCTACCAATCCACCAGGATTTCCATGGAAAACTGGTAGCTTCCACCAAGGTTGCCATGGCAGACTGGTAGCTTCCACCAGGATTGCATGGCAGAGTGGAAGCTATTACTCTCAAAATGGTAACTAATATTTTGTGATGAGTGTAAGGAGAAAAGTTACAAGAGCCTGAGTCTAATAGTAGGAAGCACTCTAAGACTTGTGGCTACCTTTACCATGAGTAGCACTGTAAGGCTAGTTGTTATCAGACTACCTAAGGGTAGCTACCAGGTTGACATTGATATCTACCATGTTGACAGTGATAGCTACCAATCCACCAGGATTGCCATGTCAAACTGGTAGCTTCCACCAAGATTTCCATGGCAGAATGGTAGCTTCCACCAGGATTGCATGACAGACTGGAAGCTATTACTCTCAGAGTGATAGCTCCAGCTAGCACTAGGATACTGATAGCTACCAAGTTGAATAATAGCTACAAGTACACCAATACTACCATGGAAATCTGGTAGAAATCACTATCAGACTGGTGGTTACCTTATCATGACTATGAGACTGTAAACTAGCAGGTTGAGCATGGTAGCCAACAAATTTACCAAGAACACCATGGCAGATTGGTAGCAACCCTTATCAGACTAGTAGCTACCTTTACCGAGGACAACATGGACGCTACCAAAGTCTGACAGTGGTAATTATAAGGATCACAGTGGTAGCTAACTGTCATGTATAGTAAGCTACCTATTTGACAGTGGTTGTTACTAGGCCTAAAGCAACGTGGAACAATAAGAAAAATGTACAAAAGTCAACTGAAGTACAACCAAACCAGTGCCATAATTGTCAATGAAAATAAGCTTGTAGTTACTCAAGAAGTCAAAACAAACCTGGGGTTGCTCAAGAAGATGCACTCGGTGTTTATCGAATACTTTGCGTGCAATACGCTTTCGACACAATCCTTTTTGTTGGGCGATACGCGAGTATTGTGAGTCCAAAAGCTCACCACTATGGCCTTCACTTCCTCTGTAATTACACTATTTGTGTATGGTTGTCGCCCACACAAATGAAATGGCAGTTATGTATGATTATCTTTCAACCGAGATCTAGCTGCATAGAAGTTGTATGCCAAGTTTCACAAGGTTTGGAAATTTGGTCAAGTCCCTTTACCCAATTTGTCTCTGAAGTCCGACTCAAAACACCAGACAAGTGCTTTGGTGGTCTTCTTGATGTCCAATTTCAAATTTGAAATGATGGTTAAGGTCTAGCTGAGGAGTGGATTCAAGCTATCTAGTCACAATTTCCAAAAACTGTCCCACTCAAGATGTCATGAGTCTATCGTGATAGACACGGCAGCTTGTGCAGGAAAAAGCAATTGAAAATTGTGAATTCACTTTTAGATTCCCGTTACTGTCTTGTGTCTATCCCTCAAATTTCATGCAATTTGCACATTTGGTTTGTGTTTTAGGCCATTTTTAGTGTTTTTGTCAGAACCTGAATCTCTATCTGGGCTTTAGATTCACTTCTAGTGATCGAAACACCTTGAAATTTGGTGTGTACGCTATGTAGGCTCTGCTTAAGCTATCCCTAGAAGGGATTTTCAAAATAAGGTCCATAGCTAAATATCCCCAACCTATCATGATAGGCTCATAAAGTTTCCCAGTTTTGGTCTTTTTACAAAGTTCTCTTCACAACTAGTTTCCTTATCCTAGAGGTTTTTGAAAATTTCAGTTTCTATCACTCTATTCTTACTCTGTCGCGATAGACTCACCAAGTATGCTAAAATGACACTTTTTTCAAATTTTCTCTTCACATATGAGTTCCCTACCCTCTGTAGATCATCATGTAGACCAAGTTTCACAAGGTTTGGAAATTTGGTCAAGTCCCTTTACCCAATTTGTCTCTAAAGTTCGACTCAAAACACCAGACAAGTGCTTTGGTGGTCTTCTTGATGTCCAATTTCAACTTTGAAATGATGGTTAAGGTCTAGGTGAGGAGTGGATTCAAGCTATCTAGTCACAATTTCCAAAGACTATCCCACTCAAAATGTCATGAGTCTATCGCGATAGACACGGCAAATTGTGCAGGAAAAGTCAACTCAAAATTGTGACTTCACTTTTAGATTCCCCTTACTGTCTTGTGTCTATCCCTCAAATTTCATGCAATTTGGACACTTGGTTTGTGTTTTGGGCCATTTTTAGTGTTTTTGGAAAATTCAGTTTCTATCACTAGGTTCTTAGTCTGTCGCGATAGACTCACCAAGTATGCTAAAATGACACTTTTTTCAAATTTTCTCTTCACACATGTGTTCCCTACCCTCTGTAGATCATCATGTATACCAAGTTTCACAAGGTTTGGAAATTTGGTCAAGTCCCTTTACCCAATCTGTCTCTGAAGTCTGACTCTGAACCTGAGTCTGACTCTCAGGTTTTTGTTACAACCTGAATCTCTATCTGGGCTTTAGATTCACTTCTAGTGATCCAAACACCTTGAAATTTGGTGTGTACGCTATGTAGGCTCTGCTTAAGCTATCCCTAGAAGGGATTTTCAAAATAAGGTCCATAGCTAAATATCCCCAACCTATCATGATAGGCTCATAAAGTTTCCCAGTTTTCGTCTTTTTACAAAGTTCTCTTCACAACTAGTTTCCTTATCCTAGAGGTTTTTGAAAAATTCAGTTTCTATCACTCTGTTCTTACTCTGTCGCGATAGACTTACCAAGTATGCTTAAATGACACTTTTTTCAAATTTTCTCTTCTCATATGTGTTCCCTACCCTCTGTAGATCATCATGTATACCAAGTTTCACAAGGTTTGGAAATTTGGTAAAGTCCCTTTACCCAATTTGTCTCTGAAGTTCGACTCTAAACACCAGACAAGTGCTTTGGTGGTCTTCTTGATGTCCAATTTCAAATTTGAAATGATGGTTAAGGTCTAGGTGAGGAGTGGATTCAAGCTATCTAGTAACAATTTCAAAAAACTCTCCCACTCAAAATGTCATGAGCCTATCGCGATAGACACGGCAGATTGTGTAAGAAAAGTCAACTCAAAATTGTGACTTCACTTTTAGATTCCCCGTACTCTCTTGTGTCTATCCCTCAAATTTCATGCAATTTGGACACTTGGTTTGTGTTTTGGGCCATTTTTAGTGTTTTTGTCAGAACGTGAATCTCTATCTGGGCTTTAGATTCACTTCTAGTGATCCAAACACCTTGAAATTTGGTGTGTATTCTATGTAGGCTCTGCTTAAGCTATCCCTAGTAGGGATTTGCAAAATAAGGTCCACAGCTAAATATCCCCAACCTATCGGAATAGGCTCATAAAGTCTCCCAATTTTGGTCTTTTTACAAAGTTCTCTTCACAACTAGTTTCCTTGTGCTAGAGGTTTTTGAAAAATTCAGTTTCTATCACTGGGTTCTTAGTCTATCGCGATAGACTCACCAAGTACGCTAAAATGACGCTTTTTTCAAATTTTCTCTTCACATATGTGTTCCCTACCCTCTGTAGATCATCATGTATACCAAGTTTCACAAGGTTTGGAAATTTGGTCAAGTCCCTTTACCCAATTTGTCTCTAAAGTTTGACTCAAAACACCAGACAAGTGCTTTGGTGGTCTTCTTGATGTCCAATTTCAAATTTGAAATGATGGTTAAGGTCTATGTGAGGAGTGGATTCAAACTATCTAGTCACAATTTCCAAAAACTGTCCCACTGAAGATGTCATGAGTCTATCGTGATAGACACGGCAGATTGTGCAAGAAAAGTCAACTCAAAATTGTGACTTCACTTTTAGATTCCTCTTACTCTCTTGTGTCTATCCCTCAAATTTCATGCAATTTGGACACTTGGTTTGTGTTTTGGGCCATTTTTAGTGTTTTTGTCAGAACCTGAATCTCTATCTGGGCTTTAGATTCACTTCTAGTGATCCAAACACCTTGAAATTTGGTGTGTATGCTATGTAGGCTCTCCTTAAGCTATCCCTAGGAGGGATTTGCAAAATAAGGTCCACAGCTAAATATCCCCAACCTATCGCGCTAGGCTCATAAAGTTTCCCAGTTTTGGTCTTTTTACAATGTTCTCTTCACAACTAGTTTCCTTATCCTAGAGGTTTTTGAAAAATTCAATTTCTGTCACTGAGTTCATAGTCTATCGCGATAGACTCACCAAGTATTCTAAAATGATGCTTTTTTCAAATTTTCTCTTCACAGATGTGTTCCCTACCCTCTGTAGATCATCATGTATACCAAGTTTCACAAGGTTTGGAAATTTGGTCAAGTCCCTTTACCCAATTTGGCTCTAAAGTCTAACTCAAAACACCAGACAAGTGCTTTGGTTGTCTTCTTGATGTCCAATTTCAAATTTGAAATGATGGTTAAGGTCTAGATGAGGAGTGGATTCAAGCTATCTAGTCACAATTTCCAAAAAGTGTCCCACTGCAGATGTCATGAGTCTATCGCGATAGACACAGCAGATTGTGTAGGAAAAGTCAACTCAAAATTGTGACTTCACTTTTAGATTCCCCTTACTCTCTTGTGTCTATCCCTCAAATTTCATGCAATTTAGACACTTGGTTTGTGTTTTGGGCCATTTTTAGTGTTTTTGGAAAATTCAGTTTCTATCACTGGGTTCTTAATCTGTCACAATAGACTCACCATGTATGCTAAAATAACACTTTTCTCAAATTTTCACTTCACAGATGTGTTCCCTACCCTTTGTAGATCATCATGTATGCCAAGTTTCACAAGGTTTGGCAATTTGGTCAAGTCCCTTTACCCAATTTGTCTCTGAAGTCCGACTCAAAACACCAGACAAGTGCTTTGGTGGTCTTCTTGATGTCCAATTTCAAATTTGAAATGATGGTTAAGGTCTAGGTGAGGAGTGGATTCAAGCTATCTAGTCACAATTTCCAAAAACTGTCCCACTCAAGATGTCATGAGTCTATCGTGATAAACACGGCAGCTTGTGCAGGAAAAAGCAATTGAAAATTGTGAATTCACTTTTAGATTCCCGTTACTCTCTTGTGTCTATCCCTCAAATTTCATGCAATTTGCACACTTGGTTTGTGTTTTGGGCCATTTTTAGTGTTTTTGTCAGAACCTGAATCTCTATCTGGGCTTCAGATTCACTTCTAGCGATCCAAACACCTTGAAATTTCGTGTGTATACTATGTAGGCTCTGCTTAACCTATCCCTAGGAGGGATTTGCAAAATAAGGTCCACAGCTAAATATCCCCAACCTATCGTGATAGGCTCATAAAGTTTCCCAGTTTTCGTCTTTTTAGAAAGTTCTCTTCACAACTTGTTTCCTTATCCTAGAGGTTTTTGAAAAATTCAGTTTCTATCACTCGGTTCTTAGTCTATCGCGATAGACTCACCAACTATGCTAAAATGACACTTTTTTCAAATTTTCTCTTCACATATGTGTTCCCTACCCTCTGTAGATCATCATGTATACCAAGTTTCACAAGGTTTGGTAATTTGGTCAAGTCCCTTTACCCAATTTGTCTCTGCAGTCTGACTCAAAACACCAAACAAATGCTTTGGTGGTCTTCTTGATGTCCAATTTCAAATTTGAAATGATGGTTAAGGTCTAGGTGAGCAGTGGATTCAAGCTATCTAGTCACAATTTCCAAACACTATCCCACTCAAAATGTCATGAGTCTATCGCGATAGACACGGCAAATTGTGCAGGAAAAGTCAACTCAAAATTGTGACTTCACTTTTAGATTCCCCTTACTCTCTTGTGTCTATCCCTCAAATTTCATGCAATTTGGACACTTGGTTTTTGTTTTGGGCCATTTTTAGTGTTTTTGGAAAATTCAGTTTCTATCACTGGGTTCTTAATCTGTCACAATAGACTCACCATGTATGCTAAAATAACACTTTTCTCAAATTTTCTCTTCACAGATGTGTTCCCTACCCTTTGTAGATCATCATGTATGCCAAGTTTCACAAGGTTTGGCAATTTGGTCAAGTCCCTTTACCCAATTGGTCTCTGAAGTCTGACTCTGAACCTGAGTCTGACTCTCAGGTTTTTGTCAGAACCTGAATCTCTATCTGGGCTTTAGATTCACTTCTAGTGATCGAAACACCTTGAAATTTGGTGTGTACGCTATGTAGGCTCTGCTTAAGCTATCCCTAGAAGGGATTTTCAAAATAAGGTCCATAGCTAAATATCCCCAACCTATCATGATAGGCTCATAAAGTTTCCAAGTTTTTGTCTTTTTACAAAGTTCTCTTCACAACTAGTTTCCTTATCCTAGAGGTTTTTCAAAAATTCAGTTTCTATCACTCTGTTCTTACTCTGTCGCGATAGACTTACCAAGTATGCTTAAATGACACTTTTTTCAAATTTTCTCTTCTCATATGTGTTCCCTACCCTCTGTAGATCATCATGTATACCAAGTTTCACAAGGTTTGGAAATTTGGTAAAGTCCCTTTACCCAATTTGTCTCTGAAGTTCGACTCAAAACACCAGACAAGTGCTTTGGTGGTCTTCTTGATGTCCAATTTCAAATTTGAAATGATGGTTAAGGTCTAGGTGAGGAGTGGATTCAAGCTATCTAGTCACAATTTCAAAGAACTGTCCCACTCAAAATGTCATGAGCCTATCGCGATAGACACGGCAGATTGTGTAAGAAAAGTCAACTTAAAATTGTGACTTCACTTTTAGATTCCCCTTACTCTCTTGTGTCTATTCCTCAAATTTCATGCAATTTGGACTCTTGGTTTGTGTTTTGGGCCATTTTTAGTGTTTTTGTCAGAACGTGAATCTCTATCTGGGCTTTAGATTCACTTCTAGTGATCCAAACACCTTGAAATTTGGTGTGTATGCTATGTAGGCTCTGCTTAATCTATCCCTAGGAGGGATTTGGAAAATAAGGTCCACAGCTAAATAACCCCAACCTATCACAATAGGCTCATAAAGTTTCCCAGTTTTCGTCTTTTTACAAAGTTCTCTTCACAACTAGTTTCCTTATCTTAGAGGTTTTTCAAAAATTCAGTTTCTATCACTGGGTTCTTACTCTTTCGCGATAGACTTACCAAGTATGCTTAAATGACACTTTTTTCAAATTTTCTCTTCACATATGTGTTCCCTACCCTCTGTAGATCATCATGTATACCAAGTTTCACAAGGTTTGGAAATTTGGTAAAGTCCCTTTACCCAATTTGTCTCTGAAGTTCGACTCAAAACACCAGACAAGTGCTTTGCTGGTCTTCTTGATGTCCAATTTCAAATTTGAAATGATGGTTAAGGTCTAGGTGAGGAGTGGATTCAAGCTATATAGTAACAATTTCAAAAAACTCTCCCACTCAAAATGTCATGAGCCTATCGCCATAGACACGGTAGATTGTGTAGGAAAAGTCAACTGAAAATGGTGACTTCACTTTTAGATTCCCCGTACTCTCTTGTGTGTAACCCTCAAATTTCATGCAACTTGGACACTTGGTTTGTGTTTTGGGCCATTTTTAGTGTTTTTGTCAGAACCTGAATCTCTATCTGGGCTTTAGATTCACTTCTAGTGATCCAAACACCTTGAAATTTCGTGTGTATACTATGTAGGCTCTGCTTAACCTATCCCTAGGAGGGATTTGCAAAATAAGGTCCACAGCTAAATATCCCCAACCTATCGTGATAGGCTCAAAAAGTTTCCCAGTTTTCGTCTTTTTACAAAGTTCTCTTCACAACTTGTTTCCTTAACCTAGAGGTTTTTGAAAAATTTAGTTTCTATCACTCGGTTCTTAGTCTATCGCGATAGACTCACCAACTATGCTAAAATGACACTTTTTTCAAATTTTCTCTTCACATATGTGTTCCCTACCCTCTGTAGATCATCATGTATACCAAGTTTCACAAGGTTTGGTAATTTGGTCAAGTCCCTTTACCCAATTTGTCTCTGCAGTCTGACTCAAAACACCAAACAAATGCTTTGGTGGTCTTCTTGATGTCCAATTTCAAATTTGAAATGATGGTTAAGGTCTAGGTGAAGAGTGGATTCAAGCTATCTAGTCACAATTTCCAAAAACTATCCCACTCAAAATGTCATGAGTCTATCGCGATAGACACGACAGATTGTGCAGGAAAAGTCAACTCAAAATTGTGACTTCACTTTTAGATTCCCCTTACTCTCTTGTGTCTATCTCTCAAATTTCATGCAATTTGGACACTTGGTTTGTGTTTTGGGCCATTTTTAGTTTTTTTGTCAGAACCTGAATCTCTATCTGGGCTTTAGATTCACTTCTAGTGATCCAAACACCTTGAAATTTGGTGTGTATGCTATGTAGGCTCTGCTTAAGCTATCCCTAGGAGGGATTTGCAAAATAAGGTCCACAACTAAATATCCCCAACCTATCACGATAGGCTTATAAAGTTTCCCAGTTTTGGTCTTTTTACAATGTTCTCTTCACAACTAGTTTCCTTATCGTAGAGGTTTTTGAAAAATTCAATTTCTATCCCTGGGTTCATAGTCTATCGCGATAGAATCACCAAGTATTCTAAAATGACACTTTTTTCAAATTTTCTCTTTAGAGATGTGTTCCCTACCCTCTGTAGATCATCATGTATACCAAGTTTCACAAGGTTTGGAAATTTGGTCACGTCCGTTTACCTAATTTGGCTCTAAAGTCTAACTCAAAACACCAGACAAGTGCTTTAGTAGTCTTCTTGATGTCCAATTTCAAATTTGAAATGATGATTAAAGTCTAGATGAGGAGTGGATTCAAGCTATCTAGTCACAATTTCCAAAGACTGTCCCACTCAAGATGTCATGAGTCTATCGCGATACACACGGCAGATTGTGCAGGAAAAGTCAACTCAAAATTGTGACTTCACTTTTAGATTCCCCTTACTCTCTTGTGTCTATTTCTCAAATTTCATGCAATTTGGACACTTGGTTTGTGTTTTGGGCCATTTTTAGTGTTTTTGGAAAATTCAGTTTCTATCATTGGGTTCTTAGTCTGTCGTGATAGACTCACCAATATGCTAAAATGACACTTTTTTCAAATTTTCTCTTCACAGATGTGTTCCCTACCCTTTTTAGATCATCATGTATACCAAGTTTCACAAGGTTTGGAAATTTGGTCAAGTCTCTTTACCCAATTTGTCTTTGAAGTCCGACTCAAAACACCAGACAAGTGCTTTGGTGGTCTTCTTGATGTCCAATTTCAAATTCTAAATGATGGTTGGGGTCTAGGTGAGGAGTGGATTCAAGCTATCTAGTCACAATTTCCAAAAATTATCCCACTCAAGATTTCATGAGTCTATCGCAATAGACACACCAGATTGTGCGGGAAAAGTCAACTGAAAATTAGAGCTTCACTTTTAGATTCCCCTTACTCTCTTGTGTCTATCCCTCAAATTTCATCCAATTTGGAAACTTGGTTTGTGTTTTGGGCCATTTTTAGTGTTTTTGTCAGAACATGAATCTCTATCTGGGCGTTAGATTCACTTCTAGTGATCCAAACACCTTGAAATTTGGTGTGTATTCTATGTAGGCTCTGCTTAAGCTATCCCTAGTAGGGATTTGCAAAATAAGGTCCACAGCTAAATATCCCCAACCTATCGGAATAGGCTCATAAAGTCTCCCAGTTTTGGTCTTTTTACAAAGTTCTCTTCACAACTAGTTTCCTTGTGCTAGAGGTTTTTGAAAAATTCAGTTTCTATCACTGGGTTCTTAGTCTATCGCGATAGACTCACCAAGTACGCTAAAATGACGCTTTTTTCAAATTTTCTCTTCAGACATGTGTTCCCTACCCTCTGTAGATCATCATGTATACCAAGTTTCACAAGTTTTTGAAATTTGGTCAAGTCCCTTTACCCAATTTGTCTCTAAAGTTTGACTCAAAACACCAGACAAGTGCTTTGGTGGTCTTCTTGATGTCCAATTTCAAATTTGAAATGATGGTTACGGTCTAGATGAGGAGTGGATTCAAGCTATCTAGTCACAATTTCCAAAAACTGTCCCTTTACTGTAGCAGCGCTGCTCGGATTTTCTCAAAGCTCCCAAGCCTTGCAAAGCCTTTGTCTGCTCGCAGCTCTCGATACTCTCCTCTGATTGGCTTTTCCTCGATTGGATGCTCCTACACCGCCCATGTTAAGCTTGGCTCGCTGCTCGATTTCTCTGATTGCTCTCGCTAGAAAATTGTGTGTGTGTGTGTGTGTGTGTGTGTGTGTGGTTGTGTGTGTGTGTGTGTGTGTGTGTGTGTGTGTGTGTGTGTGTGTGTGTGTGTGTGTGTAACCAACACACCATATGGTTCTGCCACTTGGTACTCCTGCCTCCTCAAGTTTGGCTGCCCCTACACACACAGTGTGTGTCTACTTGAATATTGCCTGTTGAGCCTGCTTCCAGCTCTTTTGCAAAGCACCTTGATGCTCCAATTTCGAGGCTTGCTCCCTTTGTCTGCACGACATGCCCACTATGCAAAGCTATGACGCCCGATTGCTCCTGTTCTCTAATGTCGTTATTGCCAAATCTATCCAAATCCCGATAGGGGTCATTGCGCACATGGGGTGTAGCCGAGGCAAAGGAGCTCTGCCTCTGAGCTCTGATACCAATTGTGGGGTTGTCGTAGCGGAGTGTGCGTGTGAGGAATGCATGCAAGAGAGGGAAGAAGAGAATTGGGGAAGGGGATGAAGAACATACAGAGTTGGGTTAGTGGAGAGAAAAGTGAGAGAGTGGGCAACTTTCTCACTTTCTCTCTCTACATTGATTAGGAAAGACAAAAGAGTAAGGGTGCTTTCCCACGGCTACCAAGCCTACATCTCAACACCATATGGGTGTATTAATATCCATCTTATCTAAATATATGTGATTCTTTTTATAGAAAATGGCTCATAAGAGAATGTCAAAGTCGGTTGATGCAAAAGGTGGGGCAAGACCAAGTTCTTGGTATCTACATTTTCACTTACCAAATGGTGGAAGTGATGAGAAATTCCACTTGTTCTTTAATGATTAAGAGCAATTATCCTTCAAAGACTGTGGGATTGTTAAGGATATAAAGAAAGATTGTTCAGATCTTGAAATGTCTCCAAGTCTTGGAGTAAGAGAGAGAGAGAGAGAGAGAGAGAGAGAGAGAGAGAGAGAGAGAGAGGGAGAATGGGTAAGTGAGATGGGCAAGTGAGGACACCTCACTAGGGAACCCCACACCTGGCATGGCACTTGGAGGTGTGTGTGTATGTGTGTGTGTGTATGGACTCTCTAGTTCTAGTTTTAGCAAGGCAAATCGAACCTCCTTGAGGGGGATGCCTATATAAGAGTAGCTTCAACCCTCTCTAGTGGACACACAATCCCCAAGACAGTGCAAGGAAGTGTTGTTGCTGGAGTGAATTTTTGTGAAGCCTTTTCTACATCACAAAGTACACAAAGGAGATCTGAACCAAGGGTAATTAAATTATGTTTATGCTAATCCTATTGCTCCATAGCCTATTTTCTCTAGAGGATTCCTATATTGAGCCTATTATGCTAGCTGGCTACAACATTAAGCAATATATTCCCTATTATAATCCATGTGAGGTATTGTCAATGGTTTCCATCCGTTGATTGTATTTCCATTGTTGGATTAAGGAGCACCTTGCTTCATAAGGATATCTAATTTTTCTTTATTCGAGCATAAGTTTATGCACATAATTATCATTGCTAGCTAAGGAGATTGTGCATAATTATGTTGTAAGGCTCTTTCACCTATGATTCTCTAAGATATGGCGAATCCTTTTTCCTCCTTGTCATGTACCCAAATTGAAGTATAATTAAGGTGATTAAACCCTTGAATTGCCCATGAAATTAGGGAATAATTAGAGACTTTTTGTATACTAAAAGAGGCATAGTTAGGGTCTTGTTTTGCACTAGCAAATTATGCATAATCTATTGTTGAAAGGATGCCCTTTCAACAACGTTTCCATAAAGACTCCATTAAAGATTCCACATGAAGATGGTGATGAAGTAATGAAGATGAAGATGGATGCTGCAACATGAAGATACGAGTTCATGGACGTCATCGAATATCCCGTTATTATTATTTTGAGCCATTACGGCCACTTTTGTAATGTTTACGAGAACCTCATATTTTAAATCGGCACTTGTATTTTGGCCATAGATGCTTGTATAATGAGTAAAGCCAACTCAGTTTTGTGTAATTAAGCTCTGTAGAAGCCTAGGGACAATTCAGGTCATTTGGCCGGACATTAGGTTTGAAGGCTTTGTATATAAGCTAAAACCTAAGGCTTTGTAAAAAACACATTACGTTATCTCAAATAAGATACACTCCTGGGTTCTGCAGCACACAGTAGTGAGCTTCACGCACACACACCATCGCGCACACTAATCACATTGCAAATATGAGAGTAGGAGTGTGTTAGCATCGAGGATCTCTCCGCGTCCACGCAAGCAATGCAAGCCGAGGACCACATCGCGAGCTCGCCTGCTACGAGCTATATTTGGTCGTAAGTACCTCAAACGACATCCGTTCTGAATGATCGAGTAGTCGTTAGAATGAGGGCGAGAAGCTCTTTGTGTTGATGTCTTTGTAGATCAGTTCCGGACACTTTGGAAATTGCTGTTTTGAGTCTATCGCGACAGCGAATAGAGGTCTTACAGTTATGGTTTTCAGGGTTTAGGTGTTTGGCTACATAGGATATGTCCTTGTGAGTCTTACCCTCCGATTTCGAGTCATTCTGATATGATTTGAGACTGTTTCGAGCTTGTAGTGTTTCGTAGGATGCGTTGTCTGTTTCTTTGCTTTATGGTAGTGTTGTGGTAGGATTAGTGACTGTAGAGTGTTGTTCGTGTCTAGCTCAGGGTTGACAACCCAGAGATTGCCTCCATGCCCTAATCGGGTCAACTACGTCCTCGGATGGACAGTTTGTTGTTATGTGTTCTCGCTGTGCTCCATCGTCCGTCGCGACGTATCCGCTAACATTGGCGCCGCTGCCGGGGACGAAGCGCCTAAACTAGCGTAGACCGCATCACTCGTGTTTGATAGTATAGCGTTTCTCTAGAGTTTTCTAGAGTGTTGTCACCATTTGCCTTCTTAGTGGGAAGTCAGAGAGCGATCTCTTGATTGAGGGATAGCCAGGGAGCCTGCGTCTTCAAAGCTGGGATCAGGTGCTGGGGCGACATCTTGGTGATGGGCAAGTTGAAGACTCAAAATATCCTTCAGATGGAGTTTAATGTGTCAGCAGCTGATGCTGTCTGGTGTCTACAAAGAGCTGAGTCGTGCATGAGAAAGATTCGAGTGCCTGTCAAAGCTTCCTTCTCAGGCAGTCAGGCTTCTCATCTTTCTTTCCTGATGTTTAAGCAGTTCAAACCCAAGAGAGCTGTGGAGAATGCTCTCAAGCAAAAGCTTAACAGGCTCTGGAAGATTGGGTGGAGTTGCAAACAGTGGACGTATCGTTTCAAATGTCTCTGGGCTTATCCAACTTGCAATAAGCAAAGCACTTTGATGTGGTTGATTATGCACCAAGGAGTTTGGACAACTGCCAGAGCTCTCAAAGCTGGCCTAGGAAATGGGAGATGCAATCGATGTAAAGTAGCCATAGAAGATTGTGCTCACCTGTGGGTCCATTGCAAGTGCAATAAGGATATCATTCAGCTTCTGCAGGCAGTCCTCTCCTACTTCTCACTTTCGGATCTTGACCATAAGGATCTTCTGCTTGGTAATTGTAAGTCTATGGACGTCCCATTATGGAATATATGGAGAGGAATTATACTTTGGTAAATATGGATACAAAGAAATGCGGTGGTTTTTCATCACCCTTCTTCCCATCCTGTTTCCCTTCTCAGAAGAGACCTTATGAATTCGGCTAATAATCTCTGTAACAAGGCCACTGATGCTATGTATGAATGTGTTCCTGTCACCTCCCTTCAGAAGAGTATAAGATGGCAGAAATGGAGGGCACTTATCCCAAGGTTCTATCATGCTTCAAGGTATCTCATGAGATATGTTATAAATCCCTGAGCTATCTCAAGGGGTGAACCCTCCCCCTTCCTGTGGGTTCAATGTAACTTTCCTTTCTGTTCATTTACAATCAAATTCAACTTCGCTCAAAAAAAAAAAAAAAATGTGTGTGTACACGCACACACACACACACACACACACACACACACACACACACACACACACACACACACACACACACACACACACACACACACACCAATCAAGGCTTGAGTGAAGCAGTTTGGCAAGAGTAGCTGATTACAGAGGGAATCGGGACAAAGTAGGTCATCAGAGCCTTTGCAGTCCCGACAGTCTAAAAATTAGTAGATTTCGACAATGAAAGTTATATATATTTTTAGCTAATTTGCCTCTAAAAGTCTTATGTGCAAGGGTGGGTTCACCCCACACCCAAACCCCCCCCCCCCCCCCCCCCCCCCCCCCCCCCGACTTTTGACCCATGCTCACACATACTTGGGCATGACAGATTAAGAGAGAGAGTGTGAAGAGAGAGGATAGATAGATGACATCGACTTTGAACTTGTGAGAGAGAGAAAGATCGGCCATTTTTTCTTCTTTAGAATGAAAGGAGTCCCCAATAAATAGTGCTTCCACGAGTCTAGAGCATGTAGAACTGCTAAGAGTTCCTTCTCATATATGCCTAGAGCTAGGCAATCACCATAGGCATCGCATTGGACCTCAAATGGCTTTGAGAGATCCGATAGTAAAAAGCACAGGTTGAGAGATAAGCTTTTCAAAAGCATTGTTCTCCTTGGTGGACCATATATACCTAGTGTTGTAGGGGCAAGGCTTGCCCAAAACATTTTTCCTAACCAAAGAAAATGATGGCACACTTACCAATTCTTTTCCTTTACAAGTCAAAAATTTCAAACATTTGTCATTACTTACACTAAACTTGTAAGATTTTTCTATAGTAGCTTTCTTCAAGGAAAGCTCATAATAAATTCACTAATGGATTTAGGACATAAACCTCATTATGTCTCCTAGGGGTCTTGAAATTTTCTCTTTGAGTGGCTTTGCTCGATATTTTCTTTGCTCGAAAAAACTTGCTCAGTGTTTGGTAAAACTCATCACATGCACTATGGTTAGTGAGCACTATACTAGAAAGCATACAATCATGATTCATACATGGGCATCTTGTAATCTAGCATGGGTCATTCAGTCTTACAATTGGTATGACAATATCATATACTCTGCTATACATCTCGTTTCTATGCAGACCCTTCATTACACTTTAAAAATCAAATTGGCATGACAATATCATATACTTTGTTAGGCATCTCGTTTGTATATTGACCCTTCATTACACTTTAAAAATCAATTATTTCATATTATCATTGTAACAAGATCGATTCTTTTGGATTTACACACTAAGTTTTCCACTATGGTTGCTTTGGATATGGTATTGGAAGTCATTAGATCACAAGTTCACCATGTATATATCAATGTAATTGCACATACTTGTAATTTTTTTCCCCAACATGAAGGACTAGTAATGAGGCTTATTTTTATCATTTTTCCTTGATTGTTGTGTCTTAATCATCTTGATAGAATCTCCTGCGAAATGGCATGAAAGAGACTTTTTGAAAAGTTAGTCATAATACAAACAAAATGCTGCCCAAATTAATTTCCAAAATCTTGAGATTACATAGTCTAAAATAAGGTGGTCAGAGATTGCAAACAAGGTTTGGTTACATCATTCAAATGCGTACATAAATGAGGTAACCGTGATACCTAATCACATATTGTGAGATCTAAGTAGAATACATTAAGCATTTTTTTGATGCATCATGTTAGTTTTGTAGGAATTCTTAACAACAATAAAAAGGGTCCTTGAAACCTGCCTTCTTGAGTAAATGGGTAGCAAGAGTATTGAGATTCTTGTGGTGTTTCTTGGATGGTGTCATGTAAAAGGTTCCTTCCTTGCAATTACTTCACAAACTACTAATGTAGTAAGAGATCCACAGTGGCTTACACAAATCTTCATTGGTTATGGTTTCTAATGATATCACAATGTAACTCTTTTGTGTGGTTATGGGAATGATTTGTACTTAAGCAAATCTTCATTGGTTATGGTTTCTAATGATTTCACTGTGTAACTCTTTTGTGTGGTTATGGGTGGGCGCAATCCCATAAAACTAGTCAAAGCGAAGCTTCGAACAAATTTTCTTTTTTTTTTACATGTAATATCAACATATTTTTGTCATTGTATTCTATGGGGAAATATTGTTTTATATATTGACTATTCTTTATCATATTATGGTTCAATAGACTGTACGATTCAATATGTTGTTGGATAATCTCTATAAACACACGCATGCACACACACATACACACACACATGTGCATACTCTTGTCAAATTGGCCATGGGTTGGCCATGACCCCCTCCTTTGTGGAGCTCCTTATGGTGGCAGTTTAGAGAATGGCATACACTCTAAGTCATGTTCATGGGATTTTGTCTATCTCTTTTTCCATCCACACACACCACAAGATTCTCTCTCTCTCTCTCTCTCTCTCTCTCTCTCTCTCTCTCTCTCTCTCTCTCTCTCTCTCACACACACACACACACACACACACACACACACACACACATAAATGTGTGTACGCTTTTGCTAAATTGGCAATGAGTTGCCCACTGCTATCTCCTTTGCGAATCTCTCCAAGGTGGCAGCCTAGAGTATGATGTGTGGATGGCCTCATCGTCCAAATTTATTTTAGTCTCTTTAATGTAAAGCATAAAATATCTAGAGAAAGAAGAAGGAATCAAGAAGTGGGAACAAAATTCACGTATACCACATGCATAAAGAAATCAATAGAACAAGCCTATGTTAGCCTTTCACAATGCACTCAAATTGCTAGATATTGTTTCTTCAGGAATATGTGGAAGACCAGGAGCTGTCGTGTCTTTGAGAGCGACCTCTCTGTGGCTAGCTTCTCAGAGATTGTACAAGAAAGCAAAGTGAAAGGCATAGCTCGCATGGTTGGCTTAGGATGGCAACACTTGTTAGCCGATTGAGCCTTGCTTTGTAAAGGATTGGGGCTGCTTGCAATAGTAAGCTACTAGCTATTTGTTACTAAGCTCGGATGTAACCCTCTAATCCTCAAGGCTGGGCCTGAGCTTGAGGCTGACTTGTATATCTATTGGTGACTTTATAATACAATCACTCACAATTGTGAGTTTTGAAGAAAAAAAAAAGCCTTTCACAATGTATAAGAGACAAGGGCATTTTATAGATACACATCTCAATTAAAGAGTTCTCATCTTCTTGGAGCATATAGCCTTGCCCAATGTATATAATGGAAAACAGAGCACTTCTATCGAGTATGTTTGCCGGCTTATCTGTAGGTGATGTTGGTTCTTGAGGTCTGTTATCATGACACCAATCTTGCAATTTCACTTAGGTATAGTGTTCGTAACAAATCAATTTCACAAACATACGAAATTCCCTTTAAGATAGATTAAAAAAAGAAATTTTGCAAAATAATCGTCATTTTTTGCAATTTAACTCTAATTTCTTAAATTTTTCAAGCGGATTTTTTTCTTTCTCCCCCTCACTTCAACCGGCTAATTTGGTGTTTCAACGGGCTCAAGGCTAAGTTGAGGCACACTTTCCTCGAACACTACCTAAGTAAGATGATGAATCAACTCAGGCAAAGACGACTGGTCTCCTCCATTCATGGTAAATGACACAGACACACATATATATATATAAGAAACTTCTTTCAAAACTCTCCATAGGAGCAGGATATAGTGCATTACAAAAGTCGAAAAAGAAAAGAATACAGACTTTGAATAAGGCGTGACAGTTTGATTGTCACTGAGTTTGCATCTGCCTTCATGGAGGTGTCCACTTCATTTTGCCAAGGATTGTTTTGGTAAATTTGCACAATTGATGAAAAATTTTCACGGAATCAGAGATCCTGTCGAACTTTTGATACGCGCTACAGAGTTTTGAATGCACAGTATTGCCCCCTTCGTTGAGATTTCGGAGTTTTGTTTTGGCGATATTGACTTGAATCAAGGTGGACATGCAGAATATAGCACATGCGATCGTCTGTTCGTAGTCAAGCATTCTTAATAAAACCTCTATAACACCCACTTTCACTGCATCTTCCTTTGCAGAATTTCCCGCGTAGTGCACCACGTGCTTTAGTGCCCACCCTGCTTGACGCATAAGCATTGTATTGTCCTGGTTCACATTTTTTAGTATATCCACCAGCTCTGGTATCACCTTCAAATGGACTAGTTTTGTTGCAGCTTCTGCCTTCTTATCAACTCCATTTACCTTGTCCCTAATGTATATCACTGCCT
The DNA here is from genome assembly GCF_014529385.1 of Adiantum capillus-veneris. NCBI lineage: Eukaryota > Viridiplantae > Streptophyta > Polypodiopsida > Polypodiales > Pteridaceae > Adiantum > Adiantum capillus-veneris. The sequence goes on along the minus strand of NC_140938.1, from coordinate 58,401,304 downwards.
TAAGATTGATAGATAAATCCAAATCCAATTTTTGAGTCATAGCATGGTCTTTGTTTGCTTGTTTAATCATTCGCACAGCTCTTTCAAGGCTGTCCACCGTTATGTTCTGTACGTCAATGAAGGTTTAGTCCCTCCCTCTGTCCCTCTCTCTCTCTCTCTCTCTCTCTCACACACACACACACACACATACGCACAATACAAATGTACATTTACACCTCTTTTGTAATATGGGAAGGGAGACTAGAATTGAAGAAAGGAGAATGTGTGGTGTGTATCACTACAAGAGGCTATTCATATTAGCGACGCTCACACAGCGACACTCAAAAAAAAAATTCCCGACGTCGCTATGAGCGTCGCAAATTTACAAGTAACTTTGCGACGCTCATAACGACGCCGGCTGGGGGCTAGAATTGAAGGGAGACTAGAATTGTAATATGGGAAGGGAGACTAGAATTGAAGAAAGGAGAATGTGTGGTGTGTGTGTCCACGTGCACATGTGCTTATTTATGTGTGTTCATGCATCTCTTTTTAACATACATACAAACTTGCTTGTAGCAGGCCAAAAAAATCTAATCGGTCAAACATTCTCCCACCCCCTAGAGGGCCTCTTAAAATGAAAATGATAGCCTCTCAAAAGTGTTGGGTAGTCACCCATGGGATGAGTTCAATCCTTTGTGGCATCCTCGATCAAGTCCTCATTGAAATGGATATTCATCCCTGCTCCCCCCGCTATTGACATACTCATAGACGATGGTGCAGGGTTTGAACAACCTCTAGAATACAAGTACCTTCCTCAAGCTTGTTTTTTGTGTGGGGTATAAGGTCATTTTGTAAGGAACTTCCCTGTTAAGAATCCTACTCCCGCTCCTTCCCCCTCTCCCCCTAGCCATTTCGTTCCCCAACAAACTTCCAAACCCCCCCTCCCCCTTGCCGCTTGGGGCCTACCCCTCAAAACGCTAAATCCCAACCCCCTAAAAGGAATATCTGCCCCGCCCCCATGTATGCAAAAAAGTTTGACAAACTCCTAGGCCTAACAAATTTGCAGTGATGGCTTCACTTACTGAATATACGGACACCTCGGACTATGAGGAAGAGGACTACGTCCTCCCCACCCCCAAGGAACCTTCTTCTGATCTTGAGTAGCAAGTCAATGCCTAGACTAGTCCTCAAAGCTTGATCTAAATAAGGACACTACCACATGTAATGGGTCCTTGTCAACTTGTGCCCTGGTCTCTTGCCCCACTCCCATGGAGAACCTCAAAGACAACAAAAGAATCCACTCAAATGTTTCCCAAACCCCTATGAGGTTGAGAAGTGTTGGCAAGCGCCCCCAACAAGGCCATCAATGAAAATTTTCTCCTAGAATATAAAGGGGCTCTCTGACCCCACCAACAAGTCCAAGAAGATTACCAATTGGCTATGAGAGGTGTGAGGTGTTAGGTGTTAGGTGTTTTTTCCTTATCTATAGATCGGATTCATGCTCACAGCTATTGTAGTCTTTGACTCTGCTAGATTTAGGTTGTAGGTTAATCCAAAATTAGTTACCCTTGTGCAATAGTTCTGATTCTTATGATTTCAAAAATATTTTACCTATAAACTAACTACTTTTGGATGGACCGTTCATTTGAGGACTATCCATAGAAACTAGTTAAAGCACAGAAAACTTCTACAACTGACTATGAACGACATCCATAATATTCTCTATTGGCTATGAAATCCTTAAAACTCTGAATGGATTATAATACTCTCTGCAAACATTGTCAATTGTAGCTCTAATGAGACTCGTCATTTTTTGATATGATAGAGCAATTTCGCTTCAGACTTGACTGTTCTATTCTAATCAACTTGATGAGGCACTCTCAATGATCCTACTGCCGACTCATTGAGTATGGTGCCTAGGTTAAGGTGGACACACACACAGACACATCACTTTCATGTGTGGATTATTGTTCTCATAATGGATACTTGCTGATATTTAACATTACATGGATGGTAGGTATAAGTTAAAAAGGTTTTAATTAGAACATGGATAACAATTGATAGGTTTGTTGACACTTGTAATATGTATTCAAGGCTAAAGAATCTTTTGTCTTGTTTATATAGATGTAGATGAGGACTCTATCTTTACTTAGAATCTTTTTGGCTTTGTTGTCCATCATTGTCAAATATGACCTTTTTCACTTCCTTTGAGTGCGCGGATACGGTGCGTGTGCGGTTGGTGTGCATGTGGGAAGGAGAGAAGGAGAGAGTACACAATTTGTGGGTGGAGCCACCTCTAGAAGTAACTCAGTTGTATGAGTAAGGTGCTCCTTATTCTTATGTACAGAATGAATAAGGAAGTGAGTATACACAGTGGGAGAACGTTCGGACATCGGACATCTGGCTCGCGTAAAAGACGTAGCGTCTTTACCCCAACAATCTCCCATTGAAAGGCAATGCGCTGATAAGTGAGGCCTACTAGCTAAACTACTAGTATGTACAAGAAAACTAGGCGAGAGACTCTCTCAACCTATGTCCACTGGCTCACTCTATCGATCTACACGCAGTCATATCAGTTGTGGTAGTAGGCGAGCGTACGTGCCACCGCTAGAGCCTGCATGTAAATCTCAGACTACTTTGTATGGTCTGCAAAGTTCCACAAAGCATCATGCTAGTGTCAGTCACCGTAAGACTGACTACCCCTTCTGCAAATGCTCCCACTATAGTTGCTAGATCGGGCCTCGACACTAACAAGTCAAACATGAGACTCCCGAACGCTGACGAAATCTACACGAACGTGGTTGTCCTAGTCTCTCATGTGCTATGTGCATATATTGCATCATCACGACTACTCATCGTGTGTGGATGTGTCACTGCCGACACTTGGGTAGCTACGTGCCTCTCATCCATAAGCAAAACTGTGTATCTTGGCATCAACTCATCAGCCTCTAGCATAAGCATGCCAAAAAACTCCATATCTGTCATCTGTGTTTGTGTCTCTACGGAGCAGACATGCTCTACCTTTGACTGCACAAAGTCTGACAACACCTGTTGTGTCTCACTAGAGCAGTGCCACTCTATCTCTCTCTCTACAGAGTCTACTGGCACGTCCTGCACAGCTAAATGCTTTGTCTCTTGAGCATGATGGAGATCACTGACGAAAGAGACATGTCTCGTCTCTCGCTCAAAACATGTCAGCAACAAAACCTAAGACTAGCAATCACTAGTAAACCGTAATGCATTTGGAAAAACTACTCTCTAAGCAGTATCTGACAACCAAAAGCTGTCAACTGTCTCATTGAGATCAAGCTCTGTCGTAGCTAAGGAACATAAAACATGTTGTAGTGTGTATGATGCACCATTGGGTAAAGACAAACAAACATCTCTTGCACCCTCTATGTCAAACACCGAACCATCGGCCAAGTGCACACAAACAAGTCTCCCACTAGAAATTGTGTAAACCACTCACGACATGGTGTGACATGGAAGCAACATCGCTATCTAGTAACCACTGTGGAGAAAGTGTGCAAACCAGAGACAAATCTGCAAGAGGTACACTGGAGGTAAGCATGACATCAGCGGCACTGGCATAGACTATCACTGAAACTATCTCTCTAACATGTGTCAAAGCCGTATCTATATCTCGCATATATCTTTGTTGTTGTCTTATACGTCTGAAACAACGACACCTAATGTGCCCTGTGTGACCACAATGCCAACAACGCAAGTATCGGCAAGATCAAGACCTCCATCTCTCATGAGCCATCATTGTAGACTCAATTGTGTCACACATCATGTCAATGCATACACGTCAAAAGTGGGAGATCACTCGACCACTACGCTAATTAAGCATAAAACAACCGGTAGCTCAATAGTGAAAACCTGTAACTTGCATGTTGTAGTCTCATGCTCGGAATATGCGTCAAACTGAGAACATGAAGCAAAATCAAAAGAAACTTGTAACCACTACGAGTATACCATAAATAAAATATGCCAAAAATTGACAACAAACATGGGAGATTACCCAACCACTACACAATCATGAAAACCATGACCATCGCATCAAGACCGATGCTCACATCTACATAAAAGCAACTTCACAATCTGCAAACTCTGTAAGCATAAACTGGGATAAACTGCTCAACCGAGCGTAAAGCGCATAACCATGTATGCAAGTAGAGAGAAAACTAGCTCAAAACGCATCCCACAAGAGAAATTGCCTGCAAAAATATGAGAAAACCTGTGAAACCTGTGACTGTCTGATTGTAGCCACACAAACATACGCTATCCTCACTTCTGTGAGAGTGGGTACAAGAATATCAAACCGTGTCCAAATTGACAAACCTATCAAAAGTGAGAGTAAACACTGGATCACTGTCAAAGTGGGAATACATCGACCACTGTACAAGATGGCATGCCATTGCAAACTTTTATGGCAAGAAGACGAGAAAAAACGAATAGAATTTTCTTTACAAAATGAGTCAAAACTCAACGGAAACCGCAAGCCAAAAAACTGCAGATAACTGCCAAAGTGGGAGACAACTCGACCAGTACGTTTTTATTTTTGATTTTTCTCTTGATCGAATAAGATTTTGCAGAATCTACCTAAGCAAGACACTGGAATCGATGTGGTCTACAATTTTGCAAAAGGAAGTTTTTTCAAATTTTGCACCGATTTTGAGTTATCGTTTGTGGACTACGTACATGTCTGAAAAGCAACTTTTGCTTTTTTTTTTTTTTTTTCTGCTAATTGAAAACGATTTTGTAGAAACTACCTCCACAAGCCCCCGGAATTGATGCGGTCTACAACTTTGCAGAAGGAAGTTTCTGCACCGATTTTGAGTTATCGTTCGCGGACTGCGTACATGTCTAAAAAGAAACTTTCGCTTTTTGTTTTTGATTTTCCTTCTAATTGAAAATGATTTTGTAGAAACTACCCCGATCAGCCACCGGAATTGATGTGATCTACAACCTTGCAGAAGGAAGTTTTTTCAAATTCTGCACCAATTTTGAGTTATCGTTCGCGGACTGCGTACATACCTGAAAAGAAACTTTCGCTTTTTGTTTTTTATTTTTCTGCTAATTGAAAACGATTTTGCAGAAACTATATGCCTGAGGCAGCGGAATCGATGTGGTCTACAACTTTGCAGATGAAAGTTTTTTCAAATTCTTCACTGATTTTGAGTTATCTTTAGCGGACTTCGTACATGCCTGAAAAGAAACTTTTTTTTTTGTTTTTTTATTTTTCTCGTAATTAAGAACAATTTTGCAGAAACAGCCTGCAGAGGCACTGGAATCGATATGGTCTACAACTTTGTAGAAGAAAGTTTTTTTTTAAAATTTTGCATTGATTTTTAGTTATAGTTTACGGACTGCGTACATGCCTGAAAAGCAACTTTTGTTTTTGGTTTTTTGATTTTTTTTCTAATTGCAAATGATTTTGCAGAAACTATGCAGAAGAATGATGTGGTGTATAACTTTGCAGAAGAAAGTTTCTCTAAATTCTGCACCGATTTTGGATTATCGTTCTCGTACTACGAATATGTTTGAAAAGCAAATTTTACTTTTGCTTTTGATTTTTCTCATAATTGAAAACTTCTCAATTATATTTTCTCTTCATCAATCATATATTTTTTACTGACGTAACTTTGTTGCAGAAGCTAGTTATATCGTTCCGATTCAATCGAGCCGTTGATGATCGTCCAAATTCTATCGAGCTACTGTTGGTACATGATCTTTTATTATATGATATACTCGTTCATTGATTATTCTTGTATAATTATTCTTCTAGAGATATAGTTTACACCATTTTATTGATAATCTTTCGTTGATACCATAGTGATTTTGATGGTACCATGATGATGTTTTGTTAGTACTTTGATCATAGTGATTTTTGTTGATACCATGATGATATTTCGTTAATACCATGGTTATTCTCGATGATGTCATGTTCATTGATTCCATGGTTATTCTCGATGATACCATGATGTTGTTTCGTTGATACCATGGTTATTCTCGGTGATACCATGATGTTGTTTCGTTGATACCATGGTTATTCTCGGTGATACCATATATGATGTTGTTTCGTTGATACAATGATTATTCTCGGTGATATCATGATGTTGTTTCGTTGATACCATGGCTATTCTCGGTGATACCATGATGTTAATTCGTTGGTACAATAATTTTCAATGATATCATGATGTTGTTTCATTGATACCATGGTTATTCTCGGTGATACCATGACGTTGTTTTGTTGATACAATGATTATTATATGATGCTATTCGTTGATACCATGATGATTTATTTATTTTTATTGATACAATGATGATATTTTGTTAATACTTTGATGATACTCATTGATATCACTACGTTGATAAATTTCGTTTTATGTAGTATATACACATGTCATGTGCATCACGTAATCAGGCATCTTGTACTTTTACGTTCATACTTATATGTTATCGTGCGTATATATGTCGTCAAAAGAGTGGCGTCGCGAACCATCTCTTATGGCATTGTGAACGTAATTATTTCACTAACGATACTAATAATTTTCATGACTATGTTTTTTGAGTCTATGGTCTATGTAGGATTGATCAAAGAATTGATTTCATGAAGACAAACTTGGTGACAATAAAAGATTTATGAAGACATGTTTGGTGATGCCATATTGATGACAAGCTACACAACAGATTCACGAAGACACTTCTGATTACGAGCTAATAGATAGCCTTTACACCTCTTTATTGAACCTTTGTATTCATTATTGTATTTGATAGGATAGGAGTAATGTAACTCCTCATAAAACATTCACTGTAAAAGGAGTGATGTAGCTCCTCATAAAATATTCATTGTAAAAGGAGTGACGTAGCTCGTCATGAACATTTGTACATTCAATGATTTTTATAATATAATGGTGGGTGTATATAGAGCTGTGGGTTTTTCTCTTGATCCCCCAAGGGTTTTTTCATCCACAGTTAGGGACCCTTATTTGAGTGGGAGTGTTGAGCTTATATGTGAAGCTACTCAATATATGGCTTCTCTATATATGACACCCAGGTCCCCTCTATATATACATCATCTCATGTGTGTATTCTACACACTTTGGGGTTCTCCTCTTCTGTGCTCTCTCTCTCTCTCTCTCAACAAACTGAGCAAAAACTCAAAAAATCTCACCAAATACGCATGACAATAGACACTGTCGTAGTAGCAAAATCCACAAATGGTCCACATGCAATGCCACATTAGGAAAAAAATGGACTCTCCATGGGCCTTGTAAGAATCCCTAATTTAAAGGAAGCCTGCCAAGATTAAGGGGGACAAAGGCTTTGAATGGGGCTATTTTGGTAGGGTCTCCTCTACCTTTGACCCCTAAAAAGGTAGGGGGAAGGGGGGGGGGGTAACCATTTAAAGAGTAGGGAAGGGGGGGGTAAACCATTTGAAAAGTAGGGGGGTAGGGGGTCTTCTCTCTCTAGCTTTTTGGCCAACTTGTAAGTGGCCTCTTAACTCTCCCATGCCACCTAAGCAAATCCGTGGGTCAAAGAGGTTTAAAAAATGACTTTTTTCAAAAACTTTCAAAAAAACTCTATTCCCCCCTAAAAAGTACCCCCAACATATACACATAATAAAAAAAAGATTTTTAAGTTAAATTACTCATAATTCAACATTTTTTGACTCCCTCCAAAACTTTTAGAAAATTCTCCCCAAAATTGAAAACTTTCCCTCCTAATATAAGCTCCTCTCCTACACCCATCCCCCTTGCACCTACACCTACTGCTGCACCTACACACCCATCTCTCCATCCTTCAAGCTCCATCTCTCCATCCTACAATGCCTCTTGACGACGTGACCAATGTTCCAGCAAGCTCTTCACGCGGTAGGTCTCCAGGGCTTTTCCTACACCTACCTCAAGAGTATGTTCCGACAAAGAAAACATGCTTGGGTACATTACCTTCAGCCAACGAACGTCGCGCTCAAGGGAAGAAGAATGTGGATCTCTGGACAGACGGATGCTTGTATCCAAAGGATCCTTCTCTCAATGTTCATTCGTCTTTTACAAACATTCCATCACTGTTGCAATACGTTGGAAATGGAGAGCAAGGTTTGTTGGGCTACTGCAAGAGACTCAAAAAACACGAGATTACGCGGTCCGAGATCTACTTGCGTCATTGGCAATTGCTCAATGGGAGTTTCCACAATCTTCAAGATCAGATGCAAACAGCTACTAGTGCGCTTGAGGAGGCAAAGAGCACCATCACAACCAACGAAAATGTAATTAAAAAGCTTGAGGATACTCTTTCACACATGAAGAGTACTGCCATGGGAGGTAGGGTGAGGAAACGAGAGTTGTCCGAAATTCAGACTCTTGCACCACGTGGAGGTGCAAGAAAACGAAGGGTGACAGCTATGAGGTAACATGTTTTGTCCCTCATGTTGTTTAAGTCTAATACCACTCATCATTGTTCTTTTGGGCAATAGGAACTTCGTCCAAGAAACGTGCGGCGGCGAGAATGCGTCAGCTAGGGCTACTTTACTTCGTTCTTGTTTCAACAAAGAGGATTTTATTGGGATGCTTGATGCTCAAGAGGCAAAACACTTGAAAGACGCAATCACTAAGAGAGTTCTTAGTGATTTTTCTAATATTGTCACTGATCTAGATGTTCAGGATATTTGTGATGCTGTTGGGATTAGTACCAAGGGCTATCAAGCAATACATCAAGTGTTAAAAGATGCATTAAGAAGTCGAGGAGTCACGGAAAACCTATTTCCACTTCCTCACAGAGTGGAGATTGCCAAGAAGGTGTCAAATGAAGATGTTGTTCACTGATTAGGAGACTACTTGTATATTGAAGACACGATGCCTCTTCTGCCGCTCCGTAGCAAATCAGAAGGAAGGAAGGGCCGCAGGAAGGGAAGCGGTGTTGTTTCTAACAGCGTGTTGCGGACCGAAGGGTTTGTTTACACCAAATTCAACAATATCTTTGTGGACTTGATACGATTGCAGCAGTCCATGGCTATTTTCTACAATTTGAGTGATGCAGGTTAGTTTAGAGTTGCCTACATGCTCTATGATGTGTCATAACATGCATTCTGAGGCTTTATATTGTTGGCAGTTCTTGAAGGCAAGCTTGTGTTTGTGCTGAAGTTGAATGAGTGTGTAATTGTTAAAGGGAGAAAGTTGGAGAGAATGAGCATCACGCTTATGAATGAAGCCCTAGCTTATGCCAAGCAATCTTGCAGTTCGAGTGAAGCGACAAAGCCCTCTTTTAGTGTGTAATCAGAGAAGGATATATGGTGGCTTGGTGCAATTGAAGTTCCGAAAGAGACACATGAAGTCCTTGCATGGATTTTCAGTAGAATCCCATGGGTCACAGAGGTCATTAAAGCTCAAATAAACGGTGAGAAGCTCATGGTTCCAGGACGTGGGGAGTTTGATGTTGAATGGCATTTAGGTGGTGATCTAAAGACCATAAAGTGCATGCTTGGATGCACACAAGGTGCAAATTCTTTACTTCCCTGTCCATTCTGTACGAAAGGGCACAAGACAAGTCGAGCAACTCAAGTGGAAGGTCAGGACGAAGATAATGATGACCATATAAATAGGGAGTGGCAAACTTCGGTTCTTTCATGTGATATGTTGCAGGTGCCCAATAGGGATAGCAAAGATCCTGGGTGGAACCCCATAATTCCCTTCTCCCTCAACAATGTTCATTTTTGTACATTGCATGCGTTTATGCGAATATTTGATAGGATCCTAAAGCATCACATTGATTATGCTTTCACAATGAAGCCCCTTCAACGGTCAAAAGACTCCTTGCAGGGGGTGGAGACGCTCCTTAATGAGATTGGATGTCACCGATCAAGGGTGAACATTGTAGCAGAGACTTGTAGGGAGAAGACATATGAGGTGGCACAGAAGGTTTCCATGAATGGAGCCAAGGCACGTCGATTTTTCAAGAAGATGTCAAAGTCTCCAATGCAGTTATCCAAGGCAAGTGTCGATCTAGCAAGTGAGAAGCGGTGGGAGTTGTGGAAAGATTTGTGTTCATGCACGATGGACAAAGATCCCAATATGGAGGTTGCTAACCAACGCAAGCTAGTATGGTCATCCTTTCAAAAGGTTGTGCAATTGATGAATCTTTCAAGCACCACCGTTGAGCAGCGAGAGGAATTCAAGAAGGTGCTTTATGAATTCACAAAGGCCGCTAAGGACGGATGGTCTGAAAGCAAGATTACACACTACATGGTTTGTTTTAACGTACTTAATATATATGCAATGTTTGAAAATGTAACTTTTCTAGTAGCTTATCTCCTTTTTGGTTGTTTTAGCACATTCTCTATGCGCATGGTGCATACTTCATGGACCGCTATGGTTCGTTTTATATTTGGAGTACACAAGGCATGGAGAAGTCCCACTATCGAGCAAAAGGAGTCTACTTCAAGAATACTCGGCATGGTGGTGGTAGTTCACACTCCAACTACCTCCAAGAGATGTTTAACTGGTTTTTTAGGCACACCTTTGGGAGAACTCGTACTATTGAGAAAGCAAGAGAGTCGATGTTAGCAAAGCAGTTACGCAACGCCTCTCGTACTGCAGCATCCAAGAAGTGGAAACGCTCGCGAGCATCCCTAGGCCATGAAGCTTGGCGAGTAACTAAGTATCAAAAAAACAGCGTTTGGACGTCGCGTCAGCCGTTCGCATTGTTATATCTTGTATCTGGGTTTGGGGGCTTCTTGTAAAAGCCCTCGAGACGATGCCTTTAGGTATGGTTTAGGTTGGGGTGTTGGGATGGCAGAGGTATGTGCATGGCATGTATGGTCATTTTTTGTATAAGTTCTAATTTAATCTAACCCACATAATGTGAGAATTGCCAACAAAAAAAAAAAAAAAAAATACTTATTACCTTTGGGTGAATACCCCATAAAGAAAGGAAGGGTGTGTAGTAGGAGTGAAAAAACAACGATGTATGAACAAATGAATGTTGCATGGCCGCTATGACGTGGATAATCAATTCATTATCTAGAGCTACATTCACTTTTCATTTTTCAGATTCTTCCCAAGATGCTTCAAGATTCAAAAGCATTTCTAATTTGTAGGATTGGACCTCATCACGTAGAGAATAAGGCTCAAGTTAAACCACTAGGCTACATGTCTACAAGTGCTTTTTGGGGTGCCCTTAACCATATTTTAAAGAATACTCCCCTAGGGTATGTATATTGTGTTTCAATTATGGGACACAACACAAGGGGTAGTGGGGTGGTTAATGCGCGCAAGCGTCAATCTCGGTCATCAGATCGTGAGATCGAACCTTGCTGGCCAAATGGACCTAATTACTCCCTATCCCTGATCGTTACTCGCGTGCAATTTTGTTACACTAGAAAAAACTATTGTCATTGTATGCCATGTGTGGAACGCCGATTGCATTGCCCTTTCGGCCCCTTGTAGAGTGAAGGCTTAGCTTTCAGTTGCGCCTCTCCATTCTCCGTTTTGTACACCATTTTGGCCCAAGAACCGACCTTCTCAGCTTAGGTGGCCTTAAGTTGGCCCCCTTACCCTACCCTACCCCCCGCCCCCCTTTTTCCCTTTTCCTTTCTTTCCCCTCACCCTTCCCTTTTCCGTTCTTCCCTCCCTAATGAGATTCTTAAAACGAACGTTTTAGCCACCTATTGGACGAAGAAGGCCTGGGTGGTTCTTACTCAAATTTATGTAGTGCTACTCTTTGTACTAATTAACTCATTGGGAGCAAAGTTTTTTTTGGATAAATATTCCCAGTAATTTCCACATTGTCACTTAGCTCAACATCACGAGCTTCTGTGAGGGAGGCACCACATACCTCGCTAGGTATGATGGGGGGCAAGGAACAACCAACATCGTGATCTTCTATGAGGGAGGCACCACATACCTAGCTAGGTACGATTGGGGGCAGGGACCGCGGGCCCGGTGGGGGGGTCGGTGGTTCCCTGCCCCCAATTGTACCTAGCTAGGTACGTGGTGCCATTTGAGCATAAGCTCATGATGTTATGAAATGTATGAAAAACACTGAAAAAGATTTTGTTTTCTTACATGAGAAAATTTCTAAATCTTCTTGTGGAGCTAATGGGATTTTAGGAGCTAAAAATGGGAAACCTTTTCCTTCAGATTTCAAATTTTACTAGTATGTGACCCGCGCGTTGATGCGGCCAAGAAAATCGTGGAAATTGGAGATCTCTCTCTCTCTCTCACTCTCTCTCTCTCTCTCTCTCTCTCTCTCTTACACACACACACACACACACACACACACACAATATGTTGAGTCATGGTTGGAGGTGCTCCCACCTAAGCCATCATCTCTTTTCCCTCAATCCAAACACTTAGTGGCTTGAGCAAACCTATGTACACCCATTGCCTTGAGCACCCATTTGCTACTATTAAGCATTCCCCATAAGAAAGCAGTGCCTCTCCCCTATTCAACTCTGCTTCACAACCAAGTTACTGCTACTAAATGTCGCAGCACCACCGCTTGGCCTATCGTACCTATATGTGATTACCAGTGGCTACCCACCTCATTCTTTCTCTTTCTTTGTCTAGTTTCTAGTGGCAAATCTCTGTGTGTGTGTCTTTGACACACATGGTGATGGTGACACACTGTCAGGACAAGGGTCCTGTACCCTAAGAATTAGGTTAGTCACAGACTACGGCCAAGGGCCGAGCTAGGCAGTGTGGACAGGGGATCCGTCTAGGGCAAGGGGCTAGGAGCCCACCTATATAAAGGGAGGTTGGGAGGAGGATCTCAAGGCCTAGTTCCCTAGTTCTTACACTGGTATCAGAGCATAGGTCTCTCTTCCACTCTCTCTCTAGGCATGGTCACTTTGGGCTCCTAAAAAAGGGCCTTTATGTGAGAACCATTGCTTTTTTGGACCTTTTGCCGTTTTTAGCCGATCTACTTGCCAAATCGGGGAGAGCTGCCTGTTTTGGATTCGAAGCTGTGGTGCATGCCTTGACGAACTCTTGGGCTAGGAAGGAGCGCCCTCCGGAGACAGGGTTTGAGCCAGCTCCCCGCGGCCGTAGCCGGGCTGTGCGAGCCACACCATCTTCATCATCATCTTCGTCAACTGTCGCTCGCTGCCTGCGCTTTGGGAGCTTGAGTTTTCACATTAAAACGGACTTTGGCCATTGGCTTTGAGCCTTGGCCATAGTAGAAGGCCCTTCCCACAGGCAAGAGCGACCCGTGTGCCGACAATCATCCTCCCCTGAGTTCGGGTGGTTCGGTGGAAGGCAAAAAATCCGCACCTTGGTGTGGGATGGCATACCTCATCAGTCCGAACCAGCTGGGAACCAATTTGGCAGTTTAGCACACCAAAAAAAGAACCGATTGGCCGTTTAGATTAAAGGCAAATCCAAGTATTGGCTACGAAGCATACATCGGTGTTTGCAAAGGCATCCTCGGCTGCAAATCAAGTGCTAATTTCGTGGTGGCTTGGGATTTACAATCCGATTTCAACTTAGACGTTCAGTTCAGTTGAAGACATAATTACCCAATTAATTATTGCAACCTGCTACGATCTAGTGCTGAAGTTCCTCAGTGATTTCACCTCTTCGCCGATTGTACCGGGATTGGAAATTCACCTTCTTTATGACCGCCGACGAGGTTAGCACGGCTAACTACCTTTGTGTTCGGTACGGTTACGAGTTTTTGTTGCATTCCAAGGTACTGTTTTCTCTTTTGTTCGCACAACACAGATTAGCCACGAGTGTGGAAATTGATGATCAACATATGTTTGACTTTGAATGTATCGAATGGGCTCCACCTGTGGATGTCATGGGGCCGAAGACTCTCACGGAGAGTACCCTCGTGGAAACAGGGATGGATGGTGCAAACCCAAGTGATCAATCTCTGTCTCCTCATTTATCAACCCCTCCTCCACAAAGCGTGTTGGATATTCTAGAGGATGACAGTCAATTGCCTGATGCCAGGGAGTTTGTCACTCGACAGGACTGGAAAACGTTTTGATGCCCGATTTTGCAAGCTCGCTGTCAAGGTTCAAATCTTGGTTACACAAGTAGAAAATCTTACACAACTAATTTACAGAATGCTACCAGAATCAACTCTCCACTTGCCAGTAACCCAGGGGGTTGCCAATTTACCAGTTATGACCAAAGAGGTCCAACATGTCCACAATACTTCGGTTGTCGGAACAAATCGGGGCACGACCAACGTGGTCAAGAAGCACCTATCACCATCTGAATTTCAACGTGCAAAAAGTCAAAAATTATGCTTTATTTGCTTAGGAACACATCAAAAAAAGCAGCGCCCACATGTCGAAAAACTTAAGCATGATGCATGAGTTTGTGATTTGACATAAACTCCAGTTTTGGTGCACGGCACAGTAGCTTTATAGCTTTTGAATATGTTATGCGTAGCCATTTTCGCAGACTTCAATATGGAATTTTCAACGTATTGTACGTTTTTGTTTTCAATTGGGTACTGCTAAACCCAATTGTTTTCTGCCACAGTCATTTTTGGTACGACCAGTCACATCATCTCGGCTTATATGGTCTACCGAAAACATTCTAAGATGCATGCAAGATCACTGAATTAGGGTGTATATGATACACGTGTTCTACAACTCACGTTTTGCATTTACTTTGGACAGTATTATGAAAAACCAAATGCTTGGCCCATTTTACATGACATAAGGCTTCTAATTCGTACTCTGATTACCTCGACGACAAGAGCAGTTGGCAACCAAGTTTGGGGCACCTACATTATTCAGGATATCATCTCATCGAATCCTTACAAGTCTAACCAGTGCAAGGCACTTAGGGTGTTGACTTCAATGGTTGTCACGGTAGTCACGGACTTTCGTTTTTGTATGCAAGGCATGCTACCCAGATGGTATATAGTACACTCTCACAAATCACTCTATCGAGGACACTATTAGTTATGCATTGTTTCCCATAATTTTCGGTTGCTATACAGGCACACAAAAATACCTCCAAACTTCTACTGGATTACAACCCATACACGGTAGACAGTCAAGATCTGACTTGTGTTCCCTCTTGCGATGCGAGCATTGGTTGCATGCTTATAGGATAAGCTGCCAGTCAGGCATAAGATGTCTAAGCGCACACGTTCTGGGCACACACAAACTAGGCATTTAAGGAAAGTCCCTCAGCCCAGCATGCTCTTCTGTTCATTCTTCACCTCTTTTTCTAAGCTACAAATTGGGCAAGGTACCATTCACATTTATTTCATCGGTTTATAGATTGAACACTCATTGCCATACGGGCTATGAACCACGCACGCTGGCTACGGGCCATTGCTACATCTAGGATAAGATCCACTCGTTGGTATTCCTTGGATGATTGTCCTCAAGATCGAACAGCTCTACCCAGTGGTGTACACCTTGACGTTAATTGACAAGCAAGCGTCTTGTCATTACAAATATCATTACGGATGTTTAGGGTGTCATTTATTCACTACATGTTTTCAATGCAAACGCTCATGTGCGTTTTTTGATAATCTTAACCTCACACGGGCTGATCTCTACCACGGAGTATAGACGTAGCAATCAGGGGTGACAACATGTTTGTAAGGGATCGGTAGTTCACTTGTGTGCATCTTCTGCTCTCTCTATAGCACTACGAAGTATCTATGGACATACGGTTTTGGGGTAAGACCCAGCGAGTAATTGCTACATCACCCCATAGGCATTACGGATCACAGTTTGATATGCATTGAGGATCACAGTTGATCTCTCTCAGTTCTACTTTCAAGGAAAGAATTCCGCAATCTACCACCTGTAACCATTTGTAACCATCTGTAACCATCTGATGGTACCGGTTCCTATCCAAACATAGTGTGTAAACTCCATTTAGAACTCTCATGAGCATGGTAAACGAGTTTATCACAACATAGGTGTACTAAAAAGCATACCTCTTGTCACTTTCCATGAAAGTAACTTGCTGACATAACTCATCAGCCAATCAACCCCACCCTAACGAGTGTTCAAGGTTGCAAGCGAGTAGGAAATCTGGCTCACAACTGCATGGAAAGTTACGCAAAGGCTTCCTTGCATTATTCGAGTACCTTCAGAAGAT
Organism: Adiantum capillus-veneris; assembly: GCF_014529385.1. Lineage (NCBI taxonomy): Eukaryota > Viridiplantae > Streptophyta > Polypodiopsida > Polypodiales > Pteridaceae > Adiantum > Adiantum capillus-veneris. Next base: position 58,385,240 of record NC_140938.1, on the reverse strand, counting down.
CTGAAAACTGGTTATGCCTTTGGACAACTCTTAGTTGTGGTTACTCCTTTACAGTACTCAAGTGAGTTATAAATGGAGTTACCATTTAAACCCAAGTGACTCTTAGTTGTGGTTACTCCTTTACAGTACTCAAGTGAGTTATAAATGGAGTTACCATTTAGACCCAAGTGGTTGCAAACGGACAACAATGCTGAAAATCAAGATATTCATCTTGATTTCATTGAACCTCCTCACTGCACCAATTATCGGTCATATAGACAACTGGCTCACTTATGGGACATCAATAAAGAGAACATCACTATTCTTAAGAAGATGTTACTACTTGTGTTTTCGAGGACCAAAACTCTTCCTTAAGGGGGAAGTAATGTCAGGACAAGGGTCCTATACCCTAAGAACTAGGTTAGTCACGGACTACAACCAAGGGCTGGGCTACGCAGTGTAGACAGGGGATCCGTCTAGGGCAAGGGGCTAGGAGCCCGCCTATATAAAGGGAGGTTGGGAGGAGGATCTCAAGGCCTAGTTCCCTAGTTCTTACACACACACACACACACAGAGTGCACACACATATACGTAGACACACATGCAAGTTGTCAGGCATACAATTTTGGGTACTATAGTTTGCACGCTGTTGAAAAATAGTGAATTTGCACAATCTCTCTCTCTCTCTCTCTCTCTCTCTCTCTCACACACACACACACACACACACACACACACACACACACACATGCACACACACACACATACACACACATACAGGTTAACACGTTGTCAGGTGTACGATTTTGAATATTTCAAGGCATCGGGAAAGAATTGATTTGCATTGATTTTGGAGTACTTCATGTAATTTTTGAAGGCTCTTTAATGTGTTTATAGCAAGGAGGACAACCAGCAGGGACTCAACAACTCAATTTCGGTGTTGATCCAACATGCTGTGCAAATAAACCTGAAGGCGACCCTCACCTTCCTCTAATTTTTCAAACTCCATTATAAAGAGTATAGATAATGGACTATTGCATAATAGCAAAAAACTATTGTGTACGAAAGTGCTCAAGAAAAACCTAGATTTAGTGTAATCCCACATACAAATTTCCTTGACTATATCTAATACACCTTGGAGGACCCCGTCATGTGACATAAGGAAAGGGCTTGGAGGGCATGGGAGTTGGAGACCAAGAAAAAGCAAGAAAGAGAGTTGATTGGGCGCAAAGAAAAGGGCCTCCCTCACCTTCCTCTAATTTTTCAAACTCCATTATAAAGAGTACAGATAATGGACTATTGCATAATAGAAAAAACCTATTGTGTACGCAAGTGCTCAAGAAAAACCTAGATTTAGTGTAATCCCACATACAAATTTCCTTGACTATATCTAATACACCTTGGAGACCCCCGTCATGTGACATAAGGAAAGGGCTTGGAGGGCATGGGGGTTGGAGACCAAGAAAAAGCAAGAAAGAGAGTGGATTGGGCGCAAAGAAAAGGGCCTCTCTCTCTCTCTCTCCCTCCCCCCCCCCCCCCCCCCCTCTCTCTCTCTCTCTCTCTCTCTCTCTCTCTCTCATCCATCCATAGGATGGGCCACACACTCGTAAGACTTAATTTGAAGGTTAGGACACCCACAACAATTGGAGGAAAAAACCTACGTTTAGTATAATCCCATCTACAATTTTGAGATTTACCTCTAATTTTTGGCCTGCCCAAAGGGCTAAGGCCATAGTGATGGGTTCCCTTTTTTCTTAAGGAAAAAGGAGAGGTTAGTTTAAAAAATCTACTTTTTTTTGATTGGTTGGTTGGTAGACACTCATTAGATTTGATTGGTAGATAAGTTAGTGGGGACTCATTGTTTTAGAAGCTTGTCATGAAAATGATGAAACATTGTGGATTGGAGCTAAAAATAGCAAAATAATTTTAAAGTTTTCACAGACCAAAATAAATTTTAGTTGGTAAATGAAGATAGGGTCAAAGATCCCTTGATGAGGCCGCTTCATCAAATAATTATTACAAAAATAATAAAAATACTAGCCTCTGACACACCAACTCAATAAAGGTCATGGAGGCCAGAATCGCCCAGACCCAAGGCAGCTTGCACGGGGAGAGAGAGAGAGAGAGAGAGAGAGAGAGAGAGAGAGAGAGAGAGAGACCAACACGAAATTAGATTCTGCACATGCGTGTCCAGCTGGGCACTTGCATAGCTCCGCCTGCTCGCCATGGCTGTGAATGACATCCAGCCATAGCCCGCTTAACAAACTCATGCACCTGTTGGACGCAGACAGCAACACAGCTCGGCTTAGCTTTGAAGAGTGCTGCACCCTCTTATGCCTCTCCATGCCGTTGAGAAATCGTGATTCTTGCAAGCTATGTGCTTCCTTGATGCAGACAGCTTTATCAATGTTGTCCCACCATACATGGTTAGTGCTAAGCTCGCTAGCCCTTCTCTGCCACCTAGCTTGTGACATGCGCTGACCAACAGTCCACGCAAAAACTTCAGAAGGCACAATTCCACCAGTCACCTCACCAATGGGCTAAGTCATGCTCCGAAAGCCCCAGTTTTCTTTGCGTTTGCCCGAAAAACAGGCAACCAAGCGAAGAGACTGTTCTTGCAGCTCAAGCTGTGGGTATTGTCCTTTCTGTGGAGAGCTCGGGGGAATGGTTTGCGATCATGTACAACAAGGAGGTGATCAAGGGCGTCATTTTCCCATCCATCTACTAGTATAGCATCACGAACGGCTTATCATGGAGACCTAACATTGTGCCACTGATAAAGTAGACTTCTGTTGGGTGCAAATTGCCGCTGCTAGGATGTTGGGTCTCTCTCTCTCTCAGAGTCGTGACAGCTCAGACGTTGGAAGCTGACGTGGAAAGGAAGTATGGTGGATGCTGGTGTAGAAGGGGATATTTGTGGGGGTATCCAAGCTAGAAATGGGTCGTTGTCTCTCCCCGGAGCAAGGTTGGGGAAGGGAGGGGGGATGATTTTGTCGACCACAGACAAGATACAACAATTGTGTGATGGCTCTCTCTCTCTCTCTCTCTCTCTCTCTCTCTCTCTCTCTCTCTCTCTCTCCAACTCTAGCCTGAAGGCAGAACGGTTGTGCGTGGCACTACGTGTGTAGCCCAAAGAAGAGAAGGCAAAGACAACTATGGGGAGATAGAGGAGCACGATGAAGAAGGGTGACACAGGGCCATAGAGGAGCACGATGAGGGAAGGTGAAACACTCTTGAACGCATCCAGTAGCCTCTCAAAGCACTAGTGATTAGGCCATCCACATCATACATTTTAGAACGCATGCACGTTGGCCACCTCTGTCTGCCGTCTCTCAACACACACTTGGTTGAGGCAGAACCGTCGCAAGGATAAGTTCTCACAAAAAAATGTTGTGAGCATACCCAAGCACTGTAATGTTGGAATCTGACGCTTGAGCATTTCAAAATGTCTCTGCAAGGACAACAAGAAAACGCAAAAAGGGGGGAGGTTTGTTTAGGAGAAGTACTTGAGCCGATGCATGTGCAACTAGAACCAAAGTACACAGAGATCTTGCAACGTAGTGTAGGATTCCAAGCAATGGTGGTGCAACTCTTCTTTTTTAGCACTGATCGGCCCTATAGTCCATCATAAAATTACTCCACAAGGAAATACTAGTAGAATCAAAAGTAACCAGTCTTGCTTGGGTGTGCCCAACCTACCAATCACTGAGAGAGAGAGAGAGAGAGAGAGAGAGACACCTGTCGCCACTGCCGCCACCTGCTATCCCTCTTCTCCTTTGGATTTTTCAAAGACTTCTCCTTTTTAAGGGCTTTTCTATAATCATCCTCACATACTGATTGGTACGCCTCTTGATTTTAATTGAGATAAGCACAAAAAATTCCTATGGCAGGCCTCGTGATTTTATCACTTTTTTCGCTCTTGTTTTAAAAACTTTGTTTTTACCGGCACTCACTTATCACTTGTTAGAGTGAGTTGTAATGAATGAGAAACATAAAATATACAACAATTTTGAGATTTATCTCTAATTTTTTAAAAAACTTTGTTTTTACCGGCACTCACTTATCACTTGTCAGAGTGAGTTGTAATGAATGAGAAACATAAAATATACAACATCCCCATGCTCCAAAAAACCCATGGATGCAAAAAGGCTAACAACTTAACATCACGAATTTAAATTTTAAATTCAAGGTGAGAAAATCTCATAAGTTCAAAAGAACCTAAGTTAAAGTTTAGAGAAGTAACAGAGAAGTTTATTGTAATAGCTTTAAAATATAGTAAATTTGTCTAGAGAAGTTTATGGTAATAGCTTTAAAATATAGTAAATTTGTCTGTAATTTTTTTGGAAAAAACAATAGTATAGTTGAATGATTGAAAAGTCCTCGCTTAAGTGTAGCCCACCTACAGATTTTGAAATTTATTTCTAAACTTTAGATTTGAAGGTGAGAAAACCTACAAAGTAAATAAATTGAGTGTAATAGCCTTCAAATATAATAAAGTTACTCCTAAAATTTCTCATTTGTAAGTTTTCTGAGTCTTTGGGAGAAAGTATTGTGCCTCACCTCGATTTAGTGCAACCCCTCTTACAAATTTTTGAGATTTTCCTCAAAAATTCTAATTTGTCTTTAAGCGCTTGCAAAAACCTAGGCTTAGTGCAATCCCAACTATGACTTTTAAGATTCACCTTTGAATTATGAGTCAACCCAAGGCAAGAGCAAGAAATCTAGCATAAAGACCTTCAAAAATAGCCAAGATTTGCCAGAGCTGCCTCCTATTGTCCACCTTTGCTATCTGTTGATGTCCGCTCTTGCCTTGGGCTCGTACTCCTTCTGCCTTGGATTTGTTGGATCAAAATTTTTCAATTACGTCAATTCTCAAGTTTATAGATGTCGATGTTGATTCCCGATTCTTGATTGCACATTCTATTGATCATCGCTTTGTTGATTGTTGATTGTAAGATCAATGCTTATTCTCCCTCCCCCCTCTCTCTCGTGCTGGTGTGAGAGCCTCTCTCTCTCTCTCTCTCTCTCTCTCTCTCACACACACACACACACACACACACACACACACACACACACATGATGAATCACATGGACCAATCTCTATTTAGTATCACACTCAAAATCTTGCAATCAATAACATCGCATTGTCTCTCTCTCGCTCTCCTCTCCCTCTCCCTCTCTCTCTCTCTCTCTCTCACACACACACACACACACACACACACACACACACACACACGATGAATCATCCCATGGATCAATCTCTATTTCTCAGCACACACAAATCTTGCAATCAATAACGTTGCATTCTCTCTCTCTCTCTCTCTCTCTCTCTCATACACACTCACAATGTGTGCATACAAAACACGGATACATGCATGCAACTATTGAGCTTTGAGCATTAAGGGTGGAGAGAGATCATTTACGATATGGAAGGTTTGTGCAATCCTACAAAGGGAGGTTCATCAGGACATGGCCACGCAAAGCTTAGTTATCTATAAGCCTCGAAGTTCTAACTAAGGCAAGCTCGACATTCCAAAACGTCTTAGGTAGCAGAAGGTAGTGAGGGAGAGTGAGATGCAAACAATAGAGAGAGAGAGAGAGAGAGAGAGAGAGAGAGAGAGAGAGAAAGAGGATTGATCGACAAGAAATTGGCGTAGTTTGAAAATTATACTCTTTTAGGCATAATAAGTTGATGAAAAACTACATGCTATCGAAAATTTTCGACTGATGTAACATGTAACAGGCAACTAAGCTTCGCATGACGATAGCTTTAGATGACACATGGAGGGAAGTTCTTTATAGATTTCAAAATGGAAAGTAAACCCTACACCCTTCAAATGGCTTTAGAAAGCAAAAGTAGTGACTGAGTGAAGTGAAATTCAGTGGCCTTCCCAAGAACTAAAACTATTGTAAATATAGACAAAGTACTAAGTTTTTTACTTTACATTTTTAGAACTCATAAGTCTTCTCATTTTCTACTTTTCATTTTTGCATTTCTTAAGGTTTCCTTTGAAATGCAGTAGAGTGTGAGACGTGGATGTTTTATCCTTGCTCAAAAAATTTAAGCTCCATTATAAAGAGTACTAGTGTGGCTGACAGCTTCGCCGCCTCTCTCTCTCTCTCTCTCTCTCTCTCTCCGCTTGCGCGCATCGAGCCTTGCACTCTGCTGTCTCGCTGTCTCAGTATGGCTCAGACGCCACTGCCGCGAGGGCGCCAGACTAAGCAAACACTGACGCGTGGCAACGGGGGGGGGGGGGGGGGGGGGGCGCGGAATTCCCTCCCCCTTTATCTGTAATATAGATGGATGGATGGCAACGTGTTGTGGGTTGCATCATATAGTTAGTGAAATTACAAATTGCTTGTGTTGTACCTGCATTCGTGAAAACAAAGTGGAGACTTTCATGGTCCTTACCTAGGGTAGATGGAATAGTCTAAGATCATGTAAGACAACTTAGAGTGCAGAATTGACGACATATAAACATATTGAAGCTATTAATTGAGAAGAATTTTGAGATTTGTGCAAGTTGTTCTTTCATGCTGTGTTCTAGCAAAAAAAAGCAAAAACAGAGTTTGCAGTAACTTGCCTGGGGACGAAGAATTTTTGCAATCTCGTCGACAACTTTGTTTGTGAAAATGACCTCCCCGTCTTGTGGGTCGAAGACTAGGCCATTAATGGGTCTCACAGCTGCCACAGCCTCCTCCCAGTTACCAACGTTGATGTGGCGGTCTCCGGCAAAACGCCCTTTCCATTTTTCGCGTGCCGATTGAGGATCTTGAAGCTCAGGTGGCGTTATGTTGAAAAAAAGGGGCAAAATTTTAACTTTGTTTTGATGAAATGTGTGAAGTTCAAACATGGGCCATTTTGAAGTGATGAACTCGTGCGATAGTACTACCACTGCCAGCTTACATGTCTTAGCTGCTTTAATAATGCGGGGTGGAAAGGGCTCCGCAAGTGGAAGGCTATCTTGGTCAATGTCAAAAAAGGTAGAGTAAACCAAAGGAAGCATCATGTGAAGGCCCTTCACAAATCCTTTTTGTACACCACTGTGGGCTAAGAAGACATCATATGGACTGCAAATTCATTCAATATTTCATAAGTGTTGGGAGTTAAAAGTGAAGGTCACAAGAAGTTTTCGACAAATTCTCACAATAATTCCCACATCTTGACTTACCTCAACATCATTAGCTTCTGTTAGGGAGGCACTGCATACCTAGCTAGATATGATTAGGGGCTGGGGATCGCCGGGCCGGTGGGGCGATCCCTTGACCCCAATCGTACCTAGCTAGGTACGCAGTGCTTCTCAAGGAGAAGCTAATCTTATGATCCTTAGATGAGAAGGTGTATAAAGCTTCTTTGTGCATGGAAGCCTTTTAGTCATATGCATGCAAAAGGACACGGTATGTAGATCTGTGGCAACAGACTCTTATGCATGGTGAATGTAAAGGCTACCTGCATGATGTAATGTTTTGAGAGCTAGTCGAGCTTGAGGCCGCCATCAGATAGATGCCTGCAGGACGTCCCAGATCGCTTAACCCTAAACGCCCCGACTAAGTGCTGCCATTTGCAAGAAGTCGCTGGCGACTCACGTCTTTAAGGAAAAAAAAAGTTAGCAAAAGCTTGCTGACCGGCTACTGTTAGATAAAGCTTGTTGACCTTAGCGCGCTGAGCTCTCCTCACGATCTGAATGGTTTTCAAAGTTTTTAGAAATGAATTCATTCTAATGAGATACATCATTATTGTAAGAATTTCCATTTTCAATTCTAAAATCTACAATACAACTCAAAGCCCTCAATTGATAGGTCTCCCCAATCTCGAATAAGCGAAGGGTGAGTTACGAAATGAAAAGACCTATGAAGCGAAAAGTCCAAAGACTTTCTATGCCCATATAAAGAGATGGTGGGATAAAAGCCCCAATTACAGGACAGGTCCCAAAATAAGGCCAACACTGAGTCCAGTATATTATTACGAGGCTAAACCTGAGGCAAGACGAGCCCGCTTGGGTAGTTGGACAAATCGCAATGATGTGTAATGCTTTCATTGGCTACTACGAGAGTTCGAGCCCGTCTTTTTCTCTGTCCGCTCGCTCACCCAAGGTGCTTCCTACTATAGGGGCACAATTATTTTGTACTACGATTTTGTAATCGCCTTCGTGATGCTTGAAATCTCATATGTGTCTGTCAGCGCTACTTCTGTAATTAGTCCATCTCCTCAGCTATAGGTTGCATCATTCTTCGCTCAAAAATTTACAGCATAGTTGTCCTTAACCCGGGGCTTTTACCCTAGCTTCACCTTTAGTGAATTTGTGTTTTTGTTCTTCTTCCTTTTTTTTAACGTTTTCTTCTCTTTAAAATGTCTTTGCATTGTGTAGGCAGCGAATGTTTTTGCCCAAGAAGGTCATAGGGAGTGGTAGACAAAACTTGCAATTGCTCTTTGCACCTTCATCATCCAATCATCACCATCACATTAACTTAAAGTAGTATGTGACCCATGCGTTGCGGCGGCTACATGTTCGTCAATTGAAGCAACCATTGTTCTACTTCCCTTGAAAAGGAGGGCAAATTTTAGCAAATGCATATGAGTCTCATGTGAGCTTTTATAGATCTTTAATACACTTGTGCATCAACCACCACTATAACTACTTTCTAGACGACAATGTATTACAACACACAAGTGAAAGTGCCCTCCACATTCACATCAACAAAGCACAAATCCATCTTTTGGATCAACACTATGTCTACCTTTTCGAGTGTAAGATCGAACAACTAATGAAGTGTAGTTACTCTCCACATTCTTGAGGATTGACCAATGACAAACTCCTTCTAGTTGGTGATGCCAAGCTCCAACATACTCCTCCTAATCATGGAAATTTTGTCCCTCTCTCCCTATCCGTACACACCCCCCTTCTCTCTCTATCTATGTGTGTGTGTGTGTGTGTTGAGTTCAAGAATTATTAGGTCAATTTGAGGTCTTTTGGGAATGAATTAAGTAATGGGCTCCCTTCGCATGATGTCTTGTTTTAACATCCTATGTTTCTCTCTAAGGAGACAAAAAATTTGCGGTTAGGCTAGAGACATTCCCCTCACACAATTGATATGGGACCTTGGTGAGTGATAGTGGCCCTCTAAATAGACTAATAGAGAGCTGGTATCCTTATTTGGAGATAGTGTTTTCATTGAACGACGAGTTCTTTGGATTCATTAGCATCCCCTCTCACGATCCTTATCAATCAAGGCATTGGTCATGATAACAACTCTCCCATGGTTCTCTCATGTAGATTTGGTCTTGTATTTACACTACAACACTAAATGATGATATCGACGCGCGTATATCGACTGCCATGCCTTTCCACGCGTATATCGACGACATTAGCGGGCGTCACTATACGCGTCGCAATGTGCATCGATATACGCGTGGAAAGGCTTTATTTGCCACGCGTATAACGACGTGTATATCGACGCCAAAAAAATTGGGGGAAAAAAGCGAAACCCGCGCGCAGGGGCCATTTTCGCCTGCTTGGGTCTTGGCCGAAACCTGCTGCGTAGGTATTATGTCCATCTCCACCCTCCCCAACCCCTCTCTCTTGCTCTCTCTCTCTCTTTTTCTCTCTCTCTACCTCTACATCGTGTGTGTGTGTGTGTGTGTGTGTAGGAGAGAGAGAGAGAGAGAGAGAGAGAGAGAGAGAGAGAGAGAAATGTGTGTGTGTGTGTAGGGGGGGGGGGGAGGGAGACAGAGAAAGAGAGAGAGAGAGAGAATTAATGTATGCTTAGGAAATTAAAACTAAAGAAAAAAAAATTAAAGAGAGAAATGAAATGAAATGTTATATTAACGTCTTCGAAAGGCCAAAGTGACCTATGAGACATGAGACAAGAAAGTTACAATGTGATGGATCTGATACAAAGTCAAAGTAAGAAGATGAAAAAATAAAATATTATGGAATCCTAAACTGCTGGGTGTGGACTAAATGGCTAAACGAGCTAGTTGGGATAGGTAGATCTCTTCCATGGTCAGTACTTTGACCGGACGTTGTGCATGTCCAGCCAAAGTGACCTAGCTAGATCCTCTGATGCAACCTCTGTCGATGTTGTGTAGTACTCCACAGTCGTGGACATCTAGATCTCCCTAGATCAATCGCTCGTTCGATCATTAGAGAGATAGGGAAGTAGAGAGCTAGAGAGAGAGAGAGAGGTAAGTAGAGAGAGAGAGAGAGAGAGAGAGAGAGAGAGAGAGAGAGAGAGAGAGAGAGAGAGAGGAAATAGAGAGATAGAGAAAGAGAGTTATATATATATAGAGAGAGAGAGAGACAGAGAGAGAGAGAGATAGGGAAGTGGAGCTCCAGGAGTTATGGCAGAGAAATAGGAAAATAGAGAAATAGAGAGAGATAGGAAAATAGAGAAAGAGAGATAGCGAGAGTGAGATCGAGAGAGAAAGAGAGATAGCGAGAGCGAGATCGACAGAGAAAGAACGAGAGATAGGGTACGTAGACAAAGAAGAAACAATGGAACTAAAAGAGGCAAAGGGGTTTTGTCTGCTACATGCATTGCCATGTACACCTGGGAGTGCACGTATGTGTCTATCCATATAGGATTTGACCAATAAAGACGAGATTTTGACCCGGTGGTCCTGATCTCCGTACACCTCTGGACCGAGGTGTATGGAGATTGGGCAAGACTAGAGAATGCGAGGTAGTTTACATTGTGAGAAGTATATATATATATTAAAACAACATTCATAATCATTGTAGATGGAAACGTCATCAACTAACATGGAGGAAAAGATTGCATGCTTGTGCACGCTCTGCAAGTATCAAATCCTGTGCAAGCGTAGGATATGTAATGATCATGTGCACAAGTACGGAGAGTTTGCTAGAGAAACCGTACAAAATCTGCGATACGACTCCTACTGAATGGGCATTGATTTTCGTGACATAGCACCTACATCTGAGAGAGAGAGAAAAACGATTATGCGTGAAGGTCCGACCAATACAGAGCCACAGATGGAAGCAAAAAAGGGCTTACAGACAGAAGACGACGGCATGGAGGAGATGCTGGATGCCTTCTTCCAGACAAGCGAGGAGAACGCGAACGAAGCAGCACCAGAAGCCGTGCGCCTATCTTCTGAAGACATGTTGAGAAAGTTGGCACATCAACCAATCTATGAAGGCGCCAAAATATCTGTGCTTCGTACTTGTCTGGCGTTTTTGAATCTTCAGTTAGTATACGGGTGGTCAGATGCAAGTGTCACTGCTTTGTTTAGGTACGTAATTTACAAAAGATATTTTTCGATTGCAACGGTGATGTGCTCGGAGAGATTTAATTTTAATTTAATGTGGCTTAAACAGGTTATTGCGGGAGCAACTTCTCCCGGCTGGCAATGAAATGCCCCCCTCCAGGCCAGACGCAAAGCAACTTCTGACCTCAGTTGGCTTGGACTACAACAAGATTCATGCATGTCCAAATGATTGCATTCTTTTTCGCAATGAATTCGCAGATTGTCTGTCGTGTCCTAAGTGCGGAGCAATGTGCTACAAACAAGATGCAGTTGGCGAGACAGTGCCAGCTAAAGTGTTGCGGCATTTCCCTATTATTCCTAGGATAAAAAGCATGTTTCGTTGTGGTTCCATTGCAAAGTTGATGCGGTGGCATTCTACGAATAGATCCACTGATGCAACATTTAGGGTGCCCGTTGATTTGAAGGCTTGGAGGCACATTGAAGATGCCTGGCCACATTTTAAGAGTGAACCACGCAATTTGCCTTTGGGCATGGCAATGGATGGAGTCAATCCATTTGGCTTGAGAAGCTTGTCATGGAGCACTTGGCCTATGTGCCTTATCAATTACAACCTCCCGCCGTGGCTTGCTATCAAGAAGGGTCATTTGATTTTAAGCTTGATTGTACCTGGTAAGTTCAAAGCAAAAAACATGGATGTTTATCTAGCTCCACTAGTTGACGAGCTCCAGGAGTTATGGCATGGGATCGACATAGCAGATGCGGTTGAACCAGTAGGACAACAACATGCAAGGATCCATGGACTTCTTATGTGGACTATGCATGATTGGCTAGGATACAGAGAAGCTTCTGGTAATGGTTATTGATTTACAAAATTCTCGCTATTCGCAAGCCCTTTGCCTTGGCCTGATTCATGCTTTGATATATGCAGGACTAACAACTTCGGGATACAATGCATGTCCAACTTGCGGGCAGTCTTTGGATGTGCGCTATTCTACCTCTCTTCGAAAGACAATTTATCAAGGCCACCACTGTTATCTTCCAGATGGCCATCACTTGCGCGAAGGCCAACTTGGTCGCGTCAAATGTCGTCCTATGCATGTACAAGAGTGGCGTCGCCGATGGGAGCAACATGAGGGGCAACCTGTTCCAAGAATGAAACGTTTGTCCATTCTCCATACGTTGCCGTACTGGGGTGATTTACTAATTAACCATTTGCTGGATCCAATGCATATATTCAAGAATGTGGGAGAGCTCCTCTGGAAGACAATCATGGGAATGAAAGACAATCGAGCTTCACGAGATGATTTGCAGTCGGTTGGAAAGATGCAAGAGCTGTGGCCTTTCACCAATGCAGCTGGTCAAACAAAACTTCCAAGAGCGCCATGGGTATTGCTAAAAAATGAAGAGCGACAAGTGAAAAGGGTGATTTTAGAGTTCACGACGCCAACAGGATATATGCAATGTCTCAAGACAGCATTCACCTGCGACGATCAACTATCAGGGTTGAAATCGCACGACTGGCATAAGTTCTTGCAATTCATTCTTCCAATTGCGATCA
>NC_140938.1:58202476-58367476 GCF_014529385.1 Adiantum capillus-veneris | reverse complement strand
CCTCAACCTGCGCGTCGGCTCAGAACCTCACTGGCTACGTCATCGTCTCAGCGGCTCGGCTTCGTCATCACCTGCGGCTAGGCTCAGCGGTTCCGCTTCGTCATCACGTGCTCCGAACCTGCGCGTCAGTATTGTGCAGCTCTCTCTCTCTCTCTCTCTCTCTCTCTCTCTCTCTCTCTCTCTCTCTCTCTCTTCTTCACCACAAGAGTGGCGGGCTTTAGCAACGCGAGCTCTCTTCTTCACCACAGGAGTGGCGGGTTTTAGCAAAGAGAGAGAGAGAGAGAGAGAGAGAGAGAGAGAGAGAGAGAGAGAGATAGATAGATAGATTTTATTATCGTCCTCGGAGGTCAAATATGACCTATGGGACCAAAGTTACATGTGATGTAGTATGTGTATGGCTGATGAGTGACTCTCGATGCTCCAAAATTGTAGTGATGAGAGTCGCAATGGAGAGCCCACACTTTGGCTGGGAGAGGAAAGTGTGTAGGTCTAAGTTATGGCTGAAAATGTGAGAGAAGCAAGTTCGGATGTGATCAAAAGTTGAGCACTCTAGTAGTGTGTGGTACTCAGACTCTCGAACTTGCAGTGAGCATAATGTGCACAATCCATTTGACTCTTCTCCATTGCCCCAACGCCCTATCTCGCATCGAAGGAAATGGGAGCTAAGCCGAATTGCTGCGATAGTGCGTATCGCGGACAAGGGAATAGGCTCAAGCATGTAAGTGTGAGTACGGTTTCCTCTCTCAATGAAGAACATGGTTTTGTAGTTGGGGGCAATATAGGTGGTGTAATGTATGAAGAGTGACCCACCGGATTTCTCCCAAGCCGTAATACATTGGCGTTGTAGAAAAGCTTCATTCACTTGAGAGTCAATTGAAGCATCATGTAGCAAGTGTAATGCATCCCATCTCCCAAACCACTTCTTTATGTCTTGCATCCATACCGTGCTCAAGATCTTGCTTTTATGCGTCTTTCGAACTTTTTTGCTTGCTTCCCATGCAATTGTAGGAAGTCGATGTGAGGGGTTTTGACGCATCTTTATCATGTACTCCACAACCCTTTCCATGCCCATAACCTCACTTGGAAGAGATCCCGACTCAAGAAGTAGAAGCATATATGGTGTTTGTGTCTTAACTTGGAGAAAGTTTGTAAGAAAACGCTTTTGGACATTCTCAAACTCTTTCCAAGTAGACTTTGAGATGCTCCCGCCCCACACTTCAACTCCATTAAGAAGAACCGGTGTCACCAATGCATCAAAAAGATACTTCTTGAGAACCCAACACTTGATGTTTCCCGCATTACACATGTTCTCAAATGTATAATATGCTCTCTTTCCCGCTTCCAAACGACGCATAGCACATTCATGCCACTTGTGATTGGATGGAACCTCAAGGCCAAGGTACTTAAAGCTCTCAACAACTTCAAGTGTCTCGTTGTTGTACACAATGCATGGCTTCTCCTTATGGTTGGTTTTCACAAGCATAACCTTTGTTTTGGATTCATTTACAATCAGCCCACTATGCAAGCAAAAGTTCTCAAGGACAACCATAAGCTTTTGTGCATCTTCTAAAGTGTGTGCTAGAAGCACTACATCATCCGCATACAACAAAAGCATGATTACCGCATTGCAAATAGTGACCTCTTCAATGCCTTCTTCTTGCATAAAGTCAAGTACCATTTGTTCCAATTGATCAATGCATAGACCAAAGAGAGTTAGTGACAATGGACATCCTTGTTTAACCCCAATAGTGCTTACAAAAATTTCTGAAATTTCTCTTCCCATGCGCAATTGACAAATCACCTTCTCATAGATTCGAGAAACCGCAAGAATAAACTCACTTGGCACTTGGAGTTCTTCCATCCTTCTCCACAAATTGTTACGTGGAATCATATCAAAGGCTTTCTTAAAGTCCACAAAACAACAATACAATCGCTTGCCTTTCAACCGACTTTCCTCCATGAGCACACGAAGAGTGACAAGATGATCAATGGTACTATGGCATCGACGAAAACCCGCTTGTCCCTTTGCACGCTTGTCATTCTCTTTAGCCCAATCACTCAATTTCATCTCCATTATGCACCCAAACAACTTTGCCATAAGAGACCCAATCATTATAGTCCGGTAGTTGCTTACATTCTTTACATCCCATCCTTTATGCAAAGGCTTAACCCAACTAGTACTCCAATCATAAGGCATACCATGTTGAAGTGCAAGGTTGAACACATCACACATCCACTCATGGGTAAAATCTCCCGTCCATTTGATCATCTCCGGCTTGATACCTTGAAGATCTCCCGCTTTGCGAGTGGCCAACTTTTCAAGCCCACCGCATACATCCTCAATAGTAAAAAAAGACGGCATACATGGGAGTGAACCATAAAATGACATTTTTTCAGTATTTGCTTGCTCATATAATTGCCTACAATGTGTGTACATATCCACTAGACTCAAGTTACCAAAATTCTCAACCCGCTTGCCTCTCAAGTTTCTCCAAAATCTTCCACATGCATGTGCCTTTTCTTGGACTTGAAATTCTTGTTGCTTTACTTCCCATCTTCTTCTCTTCTTTTGAATCAATGCCTTGTATGTATGCAAATGACTTTGATAGTTGTCTTTGTTCATAGTTGCATCAAGCTTTATCAAGGAATTTCGAGCATCTTGACATTCTTTATCAAACCACCTTTTGCGTGATCTATCTTTGTTGATACCATGGAGATGCTTTATGGAAAAGCATTCTTCCGCACAAGAACAAATAGCTTTCTTGAAAGCTTCCCATTTAGTTTCCAATGGTGCATCACATTGAAGCTTTGTCATCCATAATTTTTGCTCAACCATGTCAATGTACATTGGTGCCCGTTTGAAATCCATACATAGTGATAGCTTCTCTTTCCTTTGGCTGAGATTATCATGCTTAGTTGCTTCTCCACATGAAAAGTCAATACATAAGGTGCGATGGTCGGATTCCGGGGTCCATTGACCAAACATAAAACTCTTTATGCGATACATGATGGCTTCAGAGAGTAGCATATAGTCAATCACACTATCCCCATTATGTCTCCTACATGTAAATCCATTGGCTCCACTCCACAAAGATACACCATTGGCAATGAGCATACCCGTGCTATTACACATGTGTAAAAGTAACTTTCCATAGTGATCCGGCTCTTTCTCATCCACTGAAGTACGATCATACAAGTGAACTTACTCCAACTCCCTTGTAATACATGGCATATCAAATTGTTGAGTATCATGTTGCAATGTTTTTGTGCGAGCATTCATATCCCCAAATACAATAACATCACCTTCACCTTTGAAATAAGCAATGTCCTCTTCCAAATCAGAAAATGGTTGATCTCTATCCATGCAAGCATAAAAGGGAGAATCATGATGAGGAATGTAGCAACCGGCTACAAAAATGGGTGCTCTTTTTGGTGTCATAATTTTCAGCCATACATAACGTTTGTACTTGTCATCTTTCACAATTGATACAAAATCTTCCAATCCTTTCTTAACCATACATGCTAACCCTCCTTGTGCTCTTCGTTGCTTGAGATTCTTTGACCACATCAATGAATGTACATTGTAATCTTCCAAGCCGTTAATCCTTTGTGTATCATGCTCCCAAGTTTCAACAAGAAGTACAACATCGGCTTTGCTTGTTAGTTCATCAATGCCAACCCCCGCATTCCATGGGTATCCATTACAATTCCAAAAGCATTTTTTCAATTGTAACTCGGTCTGATAGGTCACGCATCCCTATTTTCTTGAGAGACTTTCCTCATCCTTGGGCACATTTTCTTCATGAGAGATCTCCTTGTTTTTATTATTCTTTTCCTCATATGCCTTGCGACGCATATTTTGTTGCTTAATAGTGCGATCTTCACATACAAAACATTTTGTATCCCTCAAATAGATCCAACTATTATCAAGGATAATCTTTCGCTTGGTCTCATCCGGCATGGTGTATACAATTGGCCGTTCTCCCGAGCGAGGAGCTCCTTGCTTCCCCACTCTATGTGCTCCATAGACCATAACTCCGGACATGCCAAAGTGGGTTTTGAAGAAATCTTCAACAACAATGGCAAGAGAAGGAGGTGTCTCTAACTTCTCTTCGAGAATTCCACGAATAACAATGTTCTTGGAACGTCGCTCCCGTTCCTTCAACTCCTCCACATCCACATTCTCAACATTCTTTGTTTGAACCATAGCTTGCATGAGTGAGGAATTAAAAACCACATTGCTACCACATACATCAGCCCAAGACTTGTTTGTGCATACATTTTTCATGTCGCATACATCCTGGCTCATAGTGTCAAATTTCTCCTCTTTCAATACATGGTCATGCTCTACTTTGCTCATCCGCTCCTTCAAAGCATTCAAGTCCACAAGAGAGCGTTTACATTCCTTGACTTCCTCTTCAAGTTGCATCAAACGTGTTGTTTGCATCTCAAGTGTCCTCTTGAGATTCTCATTCTCAACCACAAGTACCCTTAGTGTGCCATTCTCCATTGCATGTGCTCGTAAGTCTTCGCCTTGTTTGTTTACGGTCTCTTGCAATGATACCAAGTACGCCATGATCATGGTTTTCGATGTCATTGGTTGGGTGGTTGTGTTGCTATCTCCACACTTAGGAGATTTTGGATCATTTTCCACAATGGTTGTGGACCTTGTTGAAGAAGAAGAACCCTTGCCAGTGCCGGAAGACATTGTATGTAAAATAGGAGATGAGAATCAATTTTGTTGAACCTGTTCACTTCAGAAATGCTGCTACAGAAACGCCTTCCATAACTCTGAAAATTTCTGTCTTTACATCAATGCGTAGAGGAATTCGTGCTCTTCGATTGAGGCTATAGATCACCCAAATCGGAGTTCGGATGAAGAAGGTATGATCAAAAGAGTGGACTGTTGTCTACTAGGTCAAAAAACAGCTACGTTTTTTTTTTTTGTTTTTTTTGAGAGAGAGAGAGAGAGAGAGAGAGAGAGAGAGAGAGAAATGAAATGAAATGTCATATTTTGGCTACGTCTCTGTGAGAGAGAGAGAATGAAATGAAATGAAATGAAATGTCTCTGTTTTAGCGTCTCTGTGTGAGAGAGAGAAATGAAATGAAATATTTAGCGTCAGCGAGAGAGAGAGAGAGAGAGAGAGAGAGAGAGAGAGAGAGAGAGAGAGAGAGAGAGAGAGAGAAATGAAATGAATGCCTGTGTGTGTGTGTGTGTGTGTGTGTGAGAGAGAGAGAGAGAGAGAGAGAGAGAGAGAGAGAGAGAGAGAGAGAGAGAGAGAGAAATGAAATGAACAAAATGAAGCTTAAAATAGCCTGTCTGTGTACAAAAAGAAAAGAAAAGGGGCAGATTTTGAAAAGTGAAATGAAATGTTATATTAAACGTCTTCGGGAGGACATTGCTTCAGAAAGTATTGTGCCGACAAATGTTATATTAAACGTCTTCGGAAGGACAAAATGACCTACGTTTAATGATTTTGAAAAGTGAAATGAAATGTTATATTAAACGTCTTTGGAAGGACATTGCTTGAGAAAGTATTGTGCAGACAAATGTTATATTAAACGTCTTCGGAAGGACAAAATGACCTATGTGACCAGCTTAAGGGTTGCATGACCAACACGATATTAAGCTCAATTTCAAAAATGCCGGTTGAAGGCAAGGAAAAAAGGAGAAATTCCGCCCCGAATGATTTTGAAAAGTGAAATGAAATGTTATATTAAACGTCTCGGAAGGACACTGCTTGAGAAAGTATTGTGCCGACAAATGTTATATTAAATGTCTTCGGAAGGACAAAATGACCTATGTGACCAGCTTCAGGGTCGCACGACCGGCACGATATTAAGCTCAATTTCAAAAATGTCGGTTGAAGGCAAGGGAAAAAAGGAAAAATTCCGCCCCGAAATATAGAAAAATAGTGTAAAAACTCAAATGATGGAGCTGATGGACAAGAAGCATTAGGTGGGGCAGCCGCTCTCTTGGCCCTAACCGAGTTAGGCATATCCCACAATCAGTGCATTCCAAGAGACGACATCCTACACAGGAAGCTTCTCAAGCACTTTTTGTGCTTTCCGAAATGCACAACAAAGCGGCAAATGTCCTAGCCCTTGAGCGTACTCCCTAGTGCCCACATGCCTAAAGATTGTCACGCATCGTCGCGCATGCGAATTAGCGCCGAAATATAGAAAAATAGTGTAAAAACTCAAATGATGGAGCTGATGGACAAGAAGCATTAGGTGGGGCAGTCGCTCTCTTGGCCCTAACCAAGTTAGGCACATATCTCAGAATCAGTGCATTCCAAGAGACGACATCCTACACAGGAAGCTTCTCAAGCACTTTTAAATGCACAACAAAACTGCAAATGTCCAGGCCCTTGAGCGCACTCCCCAATGTCCACATGCCTAAAGACTGTCACGCATTGTCGTGCATGCGAATTAGCGTCAAAATATGCTTAACCGAGCTAGGCATATCCCACAATCAATGCATTCCAAGCGACGACATCCTACACAGAAGGCTTCTCAAGCACTTTTTGTGCCTTCCGAAATGCACAACGAAACGGCAAATGTCCTGGCCCTTGAGCGCACTCCCCAGTGCCCACATGCCTAAAGATTGTCACGCATAGTCGCACATGCGAATTAGCGCCGAAATATAGAAAAATAGTGTAAAAACTCAAATGATGGAGCTGATGGACACCAAGTTAGGCACATATCCCACAATCAGTGCATTCCAAGAGACGACATCCTACACAGGAAGCGTCTAGAACACTTTTAAATGCACAAAAAACGGCAAATGTCCTTGCCCTTGAGCCGCTCTCTTGGCCCTAACCAAGTTAGGCACATATCCCACAATCAGTGCATTCCAAGAGACGACATTCTACACACGAAGCTTCTGAAGCACTTTTAAATGCACAACAAAACGGCAAATGTCCTGGCCCTTGAGCGCACTCCCCAGTGCCCACATGCCTAAAGACTGTCACGCATCGTCGTGCATGCGAATTAGTGCCGAAATATGAAGGCAAGGGAAAAAGGAGAAATTCCGCCCTGAAATATACAAAAATAGTGTAAAAACTCTAATGATGGAGCTGATGGACCAGAAGCATTAGGTGGGGTAGCCGCTCTTTTGGCCCTAACCAAGTTAGGCACATATCCCACAATCAGTGCGTTCCAAGAGACGACATCCGACACAGGAAGCTTCTCAAGCACTTTTAAATGCACAAAAAACTGCAAATGTCCTAGCCCTTGAGCCACTCTCTTGGCCCTAACCAAGTTAGGCACATATCCCACAATAAGTGCATTCCAAGAGACGACATCCTACACAAGATTTTTCTCAAGCACTTTTAAATGCACACCAAAAGGGCAAATGTCCTGGCCTTGAGCGCACTCCCTAGTGCCCACATGCCTAAAGACTGTCACGCATCGTCGCGCATGCAAATTAGCACCGAAATATGCTTAACCGAGTTAGTCATATCGCACAATCAGTGCATTCCAAGAGACGACATCCTACACAGGAAGCTTCTCAAGCACTTTTTGTGCTTTCTGAAATGCACAACATTTGGCATGAGAGAGAGAGAGAGAGACAGAGAGAGAGAGAGAGAGAGAGAGAGAGAGAGAGAGAGAGAGAGAGAAATAGTGTAAAAACTCTAATGATGGAGCTGATGGACCAGAAGCATTAGGTTGGGCAGCCGCTCTCTTGGCCCTAACCAAGTTAGGCACATATCCCACAATCAGTGCATTCCAAGAGACGACATCCTACACAGGAAGCTTCTCAAGCACTTTTAAATGCACAAAAAATGGCAAATGTCCTGGCCCTTGAGCCGCTCTCTTGGCCCTAACCAAGTTAGGCACATATCCCACAATCAGTGCATTCCAAGAGACGACATCCTACACAGGAAGTTTCTCAAGCACTTTTAAATGCACACCAAAATGGCAAATGTCCTGGCCTTGAGCGCACTCCCTAGTGCCCACATGCCTAAAGACTGTCACTCATCGTCGCGCATGCGAATTAGCACCAAAGTATGCTTAACCGAGTTAGTCATATCCCACAATCAGTGCATTCCAAGAGACGACATCCTACACAGGAAGCTTCTCAAGCACTTTTTGTGCTTTCTAAAATGCACAACATTTGGCATGGAGAGAGAGAGAGAGAGAGAGAGAGAGAGAGAGAGAGAGAGCCTTTTCAATGAGCTCTAATAATGGTGGGGCTTGTAGAGCTAGAAAAAAACCTAGGTTTTATGTAATCCCACATGACAAAAACAATCTAATGACGGGGAAGAACTAGGCTTGAAGCCAAGAAACACGTGGAAAACTCAGTTTCAAAAGCCAAGAGGAGGAGGAATTGAGGCATTGCTCATTATCGACGGATCATCAGACAAATAAATAGGGTGGGAGAGGAGCTTATATGCGCTATTTTGCATTGATACGGAGCTCTGATGATGGTGGGGCTCGCAGAGCTAGAATTTTCCCTGAGCACATTCAAGGAAAGGAATTTTGCATGTTTCAAAAAATGATTTTTCCCGAATCTTGAACCCTAGAATTTCATAAAGCACTTCATAAAGCACAAAAAGTGCTTTCAATGAGCTCTGATCCCACTTACAAATTTTGGTACTTACCTTTAAGTTTAAATTTGAACTTGAGAAAACCTACAACCTGTAGAGAAATTTAGTGCTTGAATTCTAGCATTGCCTTGGTCGACATGTATGCCAAATGCCATGCACTTCATAAACCACAAAAGGTGCTTTCAATGAGCTTATTCTATGGTATGTCGTCTCTTGGAGTGCACTCATTGTGGGATATGCCTACACATGAGTAAGGGAGAGACGGAGAGAGAGAGAGAGAGAGAGAGAGAGAGAGAGAGAGAGAGAGAGAGAGAGAGAGAGAGAGAGAGAGAGAGAGAGAGAGAGAGAGATGGAGCTCATGGACAAGAAGCATTAGGTGGGGCAGCCGCTCTCTTGGCCCTAACCAAGTTAGGCATATCCCACAATCAGTGCATTCCAAGAGACGAAATCCTACACAGGAAGCTTCTCAAGCACTTTTTTGCTTTCCGAAATGCACAACTTTTGGCATGAGAGAGAGAGAGAGAGAGAGAGAGAGAGAGAGAGAGAGAGAGAGAGAGAGAGAGAGAGAGAGAGAGAGAGAGAGAGAGAGAGATATCCTTTGTGTGTGTGTGTGTGTGTGTGTCTGTGCGGGAGCCCGCTCGATTTCACATTATGCCCATAGGAAAGTCAACAACCTTTTGCTATGGCCATAGGATGCACACAGGCTTTGGCTATTGCTCTCTCTATGGCCACCTTGCACCATAGAGAGGGAGGTATAGAGAGGTGGATAGGGGAAAAATAGAGAGAGAGAAAAACATGTATAACCCGATGCTAAATATATATCTTATTCTTACAGTAATGGAGCACGTGCTTACCTCTGGAGGAGATTCTTCGGAGGTGATATTTTCTACCCCAGAGAGAGACCCAGGCAACAATTTACAAAATGCCAAGCGCATTGCCTGAGGTGGGGATGGACCTGCAAAGAAGAAAATTGTAGATGGATTAGGTATCATCCACACAGTATGCTCCAAAATTCAAGCCTCATGTGAGAGAGCGGAGGCATCACAGGTTTCCTATAGAGAGAGCATTCACTGGTTGAGCCATTCACAATATGAGCAAGGGGTTTATCTTCATCGTCTAGAGGAGCGGATGCAGCTACAGATCAATGGTATTTTGCAGTAGCAGAGCTCAGTGCAAGGACAACTTTCTCGCATAGAAAGCAACCAGGCAAAAATCATGAGTCTCTTGGAGAGGTCCCTTCTTGACAAGGATACCATGGATTTCAAAAGCATTGTGCCTGAATTACGAAGCACTAGACAAATTGACCGTCGTAGCAGTACAACATACTACAGGTGTCTTCGAAGTTATATCTATCTCAAACATGCTCCATGCATTGATAACGACCCATTGGCCCAAGAAGGGGATTAATGCTGTTGGAGATGTTCCATCCAGTTCAAAGTAGGGCAACCCTTGCAATAAGTGAATTATGTAATCGATAGTGATACTCACTTCTTTCTCATTTATAGGCTTAGCGGATCTATATTTTGGTGGCTTTGGGGATATTGACTACATTTTGGGGGAGGCTTATGTATGTAGTGGATACCAATTTGCTCACAACTCTTGGTTGTCTTCTTTTTTGGATAATGGGGGAGGGGATCTCCAAAAAACATACTCACTTCTTTCCCATTTATAGGCTTAGCGGATCTATATTTTGGTGGCTTCGAGGATATTGGCTACATTTTGGTGGAGGCTTATGTATGTAGTGGATACCAATTTGCTCAGGACTCTTGGTTGTCTTCTTTGGATACTACATTCTCAGAGGATCTCCATAATTGTAGTATTTTTGTTGCCACTGTCTTTTGAGTCACACCTCCCGTTCCCCCCCCCCCCCCCCCCCCCCCCCCTTGCCCTCTCTCCCTCTCTCTCAAGTTATGCTGCAATGAATCTCTCTCTCTCTCTCTCTCACACACACCACACACACACACACATACACACACACACTCACTCACACACACACACACATACACACAAACACACACACACACACACACACACACACACACACACACACACACACACCACACACACACACACACACCACACACCAACACACACCACACACACACACACACACACACACAAAGTATTCTAGGTGTGTGCAATGTCTGATTTCTTTCTAGGTATGACAAATGTGAAGCACTTCATAAAGCACAAGAAGTGGGAGAGAGATTCCTATATAGGATGCCGTCTCTTTGAATGCATTGATTGCTACATTCTCAGAGGATCTCCATAATTGTAGTATTTATGTTGCCACTGTGTCTTTTGAGTCACACCTCCCGTTCCCCGCCCCCCCTTGCCCTCTCTCTCTCTCTCACACACACACAAGTTATGTTGCAGTGAATCTCTCTCTCTCTCTCTCTCTCTCTCTCTCTCTCTCACACACACACACACACACACACACACACACACACACACACACACACACACACACACACACACACAAAAAGTATTCTAGGTGTGTGCAATGTCTGACTTCTTTCTAGGTATGACAAATGTGAAGCACTTCATAAAGCACAAAAAGTGGGAGAGAGCTTCCTATATAGGAGGCCGTCTCTTTGAATGCATTGATTTCCAGATATGCCCAATTTGGGTAGGGTCAAGAAGCTCTGGTCTATTTTTGGCAGATGCAAAGTGAGAGTGTCTCTCCCAATGCAATCACATGCACACCATTGCTTTTGATTGCGTAAATGGAATGTACACAACAATTCAAGCCTCAATGGCCAATAATGGCTTGACCAATAATGGGCCGTTAACTTGGCACATCTTCATTGACTACGAGAATCCGGCTGACATGCAGACTGGCGTGTTGTAACCGCAGTGAAACATTTCCAACTGAAACTCAAGCCTTAACCTGTCACCATGGTAACTCTTCATAATGAAGCACCTCGGGGCTGATTTGGATGCACCTTTGAATCCGTCTTGATGTGGGTTGCCCAAATGGCCAATAAGGGGTCGACCAATAATGGGTTAACTTGGCACATCTACTCGACTGCGAGATTCCGGTTGACGTGCAGACTGGCACGTTGTAACTGCAATGGAAATTTGTTGGCTGAAACCCAGGCCTTAACCGAGAATCGTCAATGGGCTAATCGGATGGACTCGCTCCCCCAATTATATCCTTAGTAGTAGTTAGATGAGATATAGAGAGACAGATATAGAAGTATATAGACATTTACCATGTGGGTTGGCAAGCCTCCTCTCATTGACTCCTTCAAAGAAAGATAGACATAGTTGGGAAATGCTTTCTTCTCCATACTCTCTTCTTAATTCTCTAGATACTAACCTGTATATCTGTGTGAGTACTTATAAGAGTTATTTTTTGGACAGATGGCTATTGGTCCAAAGGTGTTGTCTCCTGGACATGCAAGACGTAGTAGGATATGTCAAGCCTCTCGAGCTACGTGACGTGCAACAACGTGAGATAGAGTTCGACGTTCTCTGGGTGAGATTGATGTGCCTCGCTTGGAAGATTGCCACCGTTTGATAAACGTGAATCGACGCAATGAATTTCCTCAGGGAAGGATTGCGATGGATGTAGATAACGAGTCAATTCTCACGCAAAGTTATGTAAGGATTGAAGTGGAAGACAATTTGGAAGCCAATAATGGAGATGTTCGTGAGGAGCCCGTAATTGTCTCCAGAGAGGGAGATTACTCCAAAGTTGAGACACTTTGTCTATCTATCACCTACTTATATTCTGAGACCACTTCCTTGACGCATATCTCTATGTTGACTCTTTCTCATGAAAAGTGTATTCTTCACAACATAGGCAACTTGGATTTTTCATGTTCCTTATGTGGTGCTTTAGCTTGGAAAACAGAAGCAAAGACCATTCGCACATTTGTGGGGAAGAGTTGTTGCAACTCGGGAAATGTTTCTTTTCCGCCATTAAGTGAACCTCCTTTAGAATTAAGGGAGTTGATGCACGGGGGAAATACTAGAAGGAGAAAATTCTGAAACATATCATAGCATACAATAGTGTGTTGGCATTTGCTTCTTTGGGAGCTCATATAGATGAATCTCTCTGCCACAGAAAAGGAATCTATACCTTCAAGGTGCATGGATCTATTTATCATAACATTGGTCCATTGATGACAGAAGAGCGATCAGGTCAAATCCCTCGCTTTGCTCAGTTGTATTTTTTTGACATTGAGAATGAGTTGCAAAACAGGATGAGTCATGTTTCAAAACTCAAACCAGATGTTTTGAAAAGCTTGAAATCAATGATGCATCGAGTAAATCCGTATGTTCAAGCTTTTAGGGGGTTTGCTACAATGGTCCAAACATTCCAATATTCCGGAGATTAGGATGGTCATTACTGAGAAGCGTACAAATGGCTGGCAATATGTTGCTCCAACAAGTGTGGAAGTTGTTGCAATCAAGCCTGGTCAGGGTGAAGAGAGCAACGTTGGCCATCGTGATATTGTGTTGAATCTTTTGGGTGGTGGTCTAAAAAGAATCTCAAATTTCCATAGGTCATACATGCCTCTATTATATGTGTTGCTATTTCCAAATGGTGAAGAAGGTTGGAATCCTTACATACCCCAAGTGAACAGAGAGGAAGTAAACAGAGAGCGAGTAAATGGAACTACAAAGTATATTTCTACGATGGATTTCTACAAGTATAGATTGCAAATTAGAGATGACACAACACAATGTCTTTTACGTGGTGGTAGGCTACTGCAACAATATATTGTTGATGCATATAGTTGTATGGAGGAGTTGAGGCTTTTGTGGGTTCGTAATCATCAAAGTGAACTTCCCTGTGAGGTGTATCAAGGCTTGACAGATATGGTTGGAGAAAGAGATGGAGCAAGGGATGATAGAGAAATGTTATTGGGTGCTAATGTTGGAAGAAGGGTTGTATTGCCTTCTTCGTATGTTGGTGTCCCTCGCTATATGCACCAGCTGTAACAGGATGCCATGGCAATTGTACGCAAGAGAGGAAAACCTGATCTCTTCATTACATTCACATGCAATCCTGGATGGAAAGAGATACAGGATGCATTACTGCCTGGACAGACATCGAGAGAGAGAGAGAGAGAGAGAGAGAGAGAGAGAGAGAGAGAGAGAGAGAGAGAGAGAGAGAGAGAGAGAGAGAGAGAGAGAGAGAGAGTAAGTAAGTGTTTTTATGAAATTTTCCAAGAGCAAAGAGCTTGAGGGTAATAGAGGCCATGCCGCTGCCGAAGGAGGCGCCGTTTTATACTAGTATATAAACTAGTATGTGACCCGCACATTGCTGTGGTCATAAAATTTTAAAACAAGAGTTGCAAAACCGTGGGTTCTCCAAGGGCTTTGTGGTTCTAAAGCCAAAGGCAAAGCCCCATGGCCTAGGTGTCCCTAACATCGTGGATTAGCAACAACTATACAAAGCCAACTTTAGGGCATGGTCACACGAGGCTTATTTATAGGTAAGTTGGGCGGATAACTAAGCCTCCTGAGTGAAGCAACTTAGTTCTACTATGCCAAGGCTCATGTAAGTATGCCAAAATTGCCATAGTTGCAAAGCCATAGCTTGTGCATGTTGATGACGTTGTCTGTACCTCTTAGCGAGAGAGAGAGAGAGAGAGAGAGAGAGAGAGAGAGAGAGAGAGAGAGAGAGAGAGAGAGAGAGAGAGAGAGAGAGAGAGAGAGAGAGAGAGAGAGACGGCTATACGGCCATGGCAGCTGCATCACATGCAGAGTAGACGTTTTGTCATGTGGCACATCCAAGGCCAACTATCGGTTCATGGTTGGAGCTCAACCGCTAGAGGTGGCAGCAATGTAGGTTTAGTCTTTTTGCGCGACCATGAAGTAGGCTCAGTAATCATTAAATTTATCAAAATAAAGTATAGTAGGCACAATTATCATTCACTGATAAGTGTGCCTTGCATGACCACCACCTTAAAGGTGTGGCTTGCTCTGTGTAATGTTGGTTATGTATTTTGTACAATGAGGTTGGGCTAGCCAATGAGTGTTTTATGTTGACGACATTCCGTGTGTGTGTGTGAGTGAGTGAGAGAGAGAGAGAGAGTAGCAAATAATAGATTATGAGAGAGAGGGAGAGAGAATAGCAAATAGTCTATTATTTGCTTTTCTCTCTCTCTCTCTCTCTCTCTCTCCCTCTCTCTGAGATTTAAACCCTCATAATCTGGTATTTGCTTCTCTCCCTCTCTCTCTCTCTCTCTCTCATAATCTATTATTTACTTTTCTCTCTCTCTCTCTCTCTCTCTCTCTCTCTCTCTCTCTCTCTCACACACACACACACACACACACACACACACACACACACACACACACACACACACACACACACACACACACACACCCCAAAAGTGTTGCAGTGATTGCTTCAATGTGAGCACCTTGCTTGGCATGGGCGGTCACCACATTTGTGATAAAGGGGTCATATTTTGGTATCCAAGTATGCTTCTGATGGTGTGTATCATGTCAATTCCAAGGGGCTAATGCATGCTTTTTTTCTATGCTCTCACTTTTCACCGTTGCACTAAGTTCAATGCAATGGGTAATGCAAAAAAAGGAAAAACATGTCTTCGTATTTTTATAAGAACCACTATGAAACTTGTCAACTGTGCTGCTTAATAGTAAAGAAAGAAGATAAGCAAGAGAAAAGGGTATTTTAAGTGCTCTTACTATATTGTCAGTATCTATAAATAACCTATTTTATTATATGATTCATATCTCAATAGTAGAGTTTAGCGTTCTACTCTGTTTTAGGCACGCAATAAGTCCCCACCTATGATCCTTCATGAAACATCCAGATCCTAGATTCCCACCAGCTTATCTGAATCACACATGTTATTGCAAGTCCAAGAATATTATAAACCTTCCTCACACTATGTACATCTTGATCTCAATAAAGTAGCTTTATTAAGCAATAAACAAAAAATATATCCGCTTTCCACCATTTCTCCTTTGTGAATTTGTCTTTGCTACCATCCATTTCATGGATTGTACTCAATCTTTATGGCCATATGGACATGCACTTCCACGCTTTGCTATAATTTAGTACATTTTGATTATAAATTAAACTACGGAAAACCTACTTTGCCATATGTTTTCCCTCTTATGCATGCATCAAAATGCATTGGCCTCACTATTGGCTTGAATATGTTACCATGCCTCACATGGACCCCTTATATATTGTCATAAATGATAGCGATATCCTTCTTATTCTTTCACATACTGACATAGTGCCATATGAGGTTTCTTTTTTGTTAGCTCCCTACCTTACCTAATCCCCTATCTCTTTTACTCAGTTCCCTTTTATACATACATGAGATTACTATTATATTTGAGATATCTTCCGCTTTCTTGAGATAGGCACCAAAAAGGTTTTTATCTTAAATATTGAGCTCATAATCCTTAGTTTGTAAACAATTCTAAGTTCTTCAAAAGACATATTTTCATAACTTATAGCGATATCCTTCTTATTTTTTCACATATTGACATAGTGCCATATGAGGTATCCTTTTGGTTAGCTCCCTACGTTACTAATCCCCTATCCCTTGTACTGAGTTCCCTTTTATAGATACACGTGATTACTATTATATTTGAGTTATCTTCCCTTTTCTTGAGATAGGAACCAAGAAAGGTTTTTCACTTAAATATTGAGCTCATAGTCTTTAGTTTGTAAACAATTCCAAGAGCTCCAAAAGACACCTCAGATTACAACAGAGTAAACTCGCTCTTCATTACATGAGTTTTTCTTTTAGGTTTTTCTATACCAACAATAGGGCCTGATCTTTCTATCGTGGTAACACATAGACACTTGCCTATCTTGCTTCCACTTCTAAGCAGGTGTCTATTTTCTTGGAAAGGTAACATAACTGGTCTCATTTTCTGTTGCAAACTAAATAGTTCCCACAATAAACCTTCAGCTTATGCATTCCAATGGAAGATATGTTTTGAGTGTGTAGGAAGGACCTTCTCTGCTATTGACGTCCATGTCGCATAGCTGAGCAAGGTGCAAGAAGAGCATCCACCGATGACACCATAGTTGCAAGGCCAGTCTCATCGCATGCAGAAGAGAACAGGTGAAAGGGAACTGACACAGTTGCCATGGGAGTTGGATGCGAGTGCTCTCTTTCTCTCTATCTATCTCTATCCTCTCTCTCTCTCTCTCTCTCTCTCTCACACACACACACACACACACACACACACACACACACACACACACACACACACACACACACACACACACACACACACACACACACACACACACACACACACACACACACACGTGCGCACGATAGAGGTGGCCACCGAGTTGGGACCAAGAGTCCTAGACTTGTGCCGCTATAGTTCTAACTTCTCTCGCAAGCCAATTTGCCAACCTCATGCTCCCTAACCAGTAGTTGCATGGAGACAGCCGCCTCGATTGTCGATGCCTGTGAGGTTCTACATTCCTAAAAAAAGTGGTGCTTCACACACCTACGAGAGAGAGAGAGAGAGAGAGAGAGAGAGAGAGAGAGAGAGAGAGAGAGAGAGAGAGAGAGAGAGAGAGAGAGAGAGAGAACTTTTTGATGCGTGGAAGGCTTTAGTGCTCGAGGATTCTCAAGCTCAATAAAGAAGTAGTATAGGTATCAAAGTATTAAATTTGAGGGCTCGAGTTTCTTTATGGCCTTCAAAAGGAAAAGTAGAGTAACCCTTTAAGTGACACATGGATGCCTATAGGGATCATCTCTCTCTCTCTCTCTCTCTCTCTCTCACACACACACACACACACACACACACACACACACAAACACACACACACACACACACACACACACACACACACACACACACACACACACACCAATGCCGTATGCAAGGGTGTAGAAGATTTTCAATAGGTGTGCTCGGAGTGGTGAGAGAATCATCGTGGATGTACTGGGTATTCAACTTTTCAACATCTATCATGCTCTTTTATTTTGGGGATATTTGAGACTCCCAATATTTGCAATAAGTGTGGTTTAGTGTATTTTTGCCACTAAAATTGCAAATTTTTGGATATATTTCAAGCTTGTTAATGAAGAAAATTGACAAAATTTTGCATGTTTTAGTGTCAATACTATCAATTCTTCAAATTTCAACCTAAAATTCAAAAGCGTTTTATTGTGCAATTTTTTATTTAAGAACCCCCCCCCCCCCCCCCCCCCCCCCCCCCCTCTCTCTCTCTCTCTATACACGCTCATGCTGTCCCACATAAGGTCTAGGTAGCACCAACAATCGACTCTAAGATCATTCGACTCTGACCCTTTGTGCAAAGATACAACATGCAATGTTCACATTAAAGGGGTTAGAAGTAAAATTATACATGAGGTGCAAAGTGTAAGATATTAGCTCAACATTATACAATGCGTGAAATAACAAGAATGACACTTCACCCTCATCACTGGAACTCGAAGTAGTGCTACTTTCTGAGTCTTCAGAACTATCATCACTGGTAGTTTCGGACTCATCATTCTCACTCACATCTTCAAGTGCCATAGTTTGTTTGGTAGTCATATCAAACACCCTCTTTTCACCCTTCTTGGCATGCACACCGATTGTGCCCTTGCCCCAATCTTGCACGGCACCAATAGCACTCAACCAAGGTCGTCCCAAAATGAGAGTAAAGGCTCCTAGACGAGCTGGCATAACATGAAATTTCACCATAACTTTCACGTTAAAGACTTCAACTTCCAAATTCTTGATCATCCCCAAACATTTCACCTTGGCATGGTTTGCTAGTCGAATCTCAAACCCAGAGCTTCCGCATGTAATGAGGCCCTGTCTCTCGACACGTGACTGTGTGATCACACAAACTTGAGCACCTCCATCAATGTAGGCTTCTCCTATGCCCACACCTTTGTGCCAACCATTCACCACAGGGAAAATGTCGGGTAACTCTCCCATGGACAACACTCTAACTTGTCCATGCGTCGGCTCATTTTCTGGATTCACTAATGACTTCCAGTGCCTTTTAAGTTTGGGCACCATATTCATCAATTGTCCAAAAGTACAATCTACTTTCCTCCCAATCAGGTCTTCCTTTAAAGTGTAAGTTGTTTGGCCTTCTCCCAAAGGCAAATCTTCCACTTCAAATCGTCTACCAGAATTTGCCTTCTCCCAAAGGCAAATCTTCCACTTCAAATCGTCTACTAGAATTTGCCTTCTCCCAAAGGCAAATCTTCCACTTCAAATCGTCTACCAGAATTTCTCCTTCTCTTGACTTTTGCATCTTCGCCCTTCTTCTCCTTCCCTTTCTTTCTGCTAGGCTCTGGTGCTGCATAGCCTTCCCTCTCTCTTTTGCCTACTAGCAACACATCTGCGTCTTTCTTTCCTACCCGCACAATACCCACATGATCACCAGAGGTTGAGGCTTCGTTTTCTAGTCCAATACCTTAATCTCCGTGTATATCCAATGCATAATCATTAGCTCTGTTAGGAATCTGCTGAGAAAGTGGAAACATATCCCCTCCCATCCTTGTTAGCTTTGGACAATAAGTGCTGATGTGACCAAGCTCACCACAATTATACCAAGTAGGAATAAACCTCCTCTACGGCTCAAAACAACCTTGTCCACGGCCCACATTAGAATAAGGATGAGCCTCACATGCCTGAGCCATCCCTCTACCACGTCCACGACCACGACCACCTCCACCACCAAGAATACTAAGTCATAATTTTTGCATCATGGTCATCATGTCTTGCATATTGTGTTGCAATTGTTTGGTGTTAGCAGCCCTTTGAACAGGTTGGCCTCCAGCTTCTGCCTGATTCTCCTTCTTTTGGCTACCATTATTTTGCTCAGAGACGGCTTTCCCCTATTCATTAAGCCTTTGAGCTTTCCACTCTTTCTCTCTGGCAATGGCGACTACCTCCTCGAAGGTGGTGGGACTTTCCAGCTCAACTTTGAACTTCAGACTCTCTTTTAGGTTTGCCACAAAATGGTCCTTCTTTAACATGGATGGAGGTATCTCGTTTCCCAAAGCTCAGGCCCATTTATCCCATAAACGGGTGAACTGCATGACAAAATCATCAACACTTTGATTAGCCCTCTGAGTGTATCCTAGAATTTCATGCCAAACTTCATCTGGTACTTTGATGGATCGGTATTGTGCTAGGAAGGCTTGCTTCACACGATTGTAGTCCAAAACCACCCCTGGGTTTTGTGCCTGCATCAACTCCTCAAAATTGTGTAACCAAACTTTTGCCTCATCCTGTAAACTATATTACAGCAGCCGCAACAATATAGCTTGGTCTAGTATATTACACAGTAAGCAATTGACTTCCAACTTTTCAATAAATGTATGTGCTTTTTTATTAGGAAATCCATGAAACTGTGGGAACTCATCTGCCATGTTTGATTGCCACAAAAAACACTTACATGTGACGTCGAAAGCTTAAGGGATGTCGATGGATCGCTCCAGTACCTAATCCACCTCACATTGGGTAACCCAGCCCCCAGTGCTCGGCTTCACAAAACCTCATGACCCTCTAAAGGATGCAATCCAATTATGCAACCTCCTGAAGTGTTGTCCACATTTTTCACATACATAGGCGGTTGTCCATAAGGACCGACATCCCTTTTATATTCACTGCCTGCAGAATAGACATATTTCATAGGAATTACAACATAGGAGTACTTGCTCCTCAGTGGGGGTACCAAAATGATGCTAGCATGCGAGCAAAAATGAAAATGATAATCCCTATAGCGTTGCACACATGACACCGTCGAAAGAAACACCACAAAGCTGAGGAAAACACCTATGTCGAACACCTGTAGAGTCGGGTGGAAAACATCCCTAACCCGAACCATGATTAAAATTGATGAAAATCAAAACCATAAAGATGAAGCTTGTGTCATGTAGACCTCCGTAGAGTATCCATATTCTTGATTCCGACACCAGACGAGAGAGTTACAAGCTTTCGAAGTTGGGGTATCTCTCCAAAGCTCCAAAAAAGCTAGTCTCTGTAAGGAAAAAGGTTGTGCAGGGAATTAAAACTATTAAAAGGGGATTTTTTTTTGGCTCTGATTTTCTCTCTCTTCTTAGCCGACATGGTTCTCTTCTTGGGAACCTGACCCAAAAAAAGAGCTGTCAGCCACTTTTTGACCAAGGCAAGTGGGGAAAGGGGATGTCCAATGGACCAAAAAGGTGGCCAGGCGCCTAAGCAGCTGGTGTGGACTCAAAATGGTGCCCTGTCTCTCCCCCAACACCCACAAGCCGTCACAAGCAAGGCAAGCAAGCTCCATTAGCTCCTTTGATACACCCTTAGGGGGTTCCCACTCCGCCCCTTATACCCTCCAATTTCCACTTGCTCCCCCCCATGTGGGATTACTCCATTGCCACTTGGCACCATCCTCCCACCTCCCCACTTAAGCCAATGAATTTTATGTTTTGCCCCCCACATTTAGCAATCTTGGCGGAGGCGTGGAGGGTGACTCCGAGCACCGAATGGGATGTTGTAAATCCCGGCTCGGAGCTTATCACTTTGGCTATTTCCAAAAATCCTTGGACACACCTTTTCTAGTTAAATCCATCAAGTCATCCCACTTGCCTTTCTCCACATGCATCCGCACCCACTTTCTAAGTAAGGAACCGCCCACTTCCAATGCATGTAACTTATGATGTATGAGTCCATTTCACTGGTTATCAAGCATGATTGAGAGTACTCATCGAAAACCACCTTTTAAGAGTTTGACCAACCCAAAAATCTTGCAAATGACTAAGAAAAACCAAGCCTTTATACATAATTTTTACAAGAGCACTTATTTACATCTATGTACTCCAGGCTAGTGAGCAAGCTTTTTGGCATGACTTAGAGACTTCATGCTTATCCAAAAAATGTCTGACAAGGTGT
Organism: Adiantum capillus-veneris; assembly: GCF_014529385.1. Taxonomy (NCBI): domain Eukaryota; kingdom Viridiplantae; phylum Streptophyta; class Polypodiopsida; order Polypodiales; family Pteridaceae; genus Adiantum; species Adiantum capillus-veneris. Next base: position 58,346,051 of record NC_140938.1, on the reverse strand, counting down.
ACCAGCGAGCTTGCTTTCTGCACGGTCATGAACTGGCTCTTCTCTGTCTACCTTTTTAATCGTGGTAGTTAAGAGCTTCAAAACGGGCATAGATTTCACATGGTTGACTTTTGCGGCCCTCGCAGTTAGCAAGAACCTGCTCAACACCTGTCTCATCAATGAGTCAAATCAAGCATTTATCTTCAAAAAGGCACCGGTTTTCTTGACTTGCAAACAAAGCTGGAAGGCTTTGTAGCTGTTCCAAAGGGACTAGGCTCTAAATGTAAGCAAAATGACATGGAGGCAATCCTACAATGGAGGCACATGCATGGAGGCAGCCCTACAATAAGAGACCGGAGTCATCATTTCTAGCGGGGGGGCAAAGGGCCCAGATTAGGTATGCAACACCAAGGAGGATCCAAATGAGCAAAGGATTGCTAACTCCAAGACCAAGGCCAATACCATGGACTGGGAATTATCATCCTCCAATACAATCACATCAATGTTCTGGAAACATCACTTATTCAAACATACAAAATTGAATTCCCTTAATTTTTCAAGTGGAAATTTAGAAAATTGGGTTTATTTTGCAGGTTTTTACACTATTTTTCTCTGTTTTTGGGTGGGATTTCTCCTTTTCTCCTTTTCCTCAATCGGCATTTTTGAAATTCAAAACAACATGATATTAAGTTGACACACATTTTCCCCAAACATTGAATGGAAGACCTGCCTTGCACGACCGTTGTTATGAGCATTGTAGTAATAGGCAATGCCACTTGTCCCCTTGCATAAACCCTTTTTTCTTACCTATGTCAGGAGTTTGAGATGTGAAAACTTGAGAAAGCGAGAAAGCCCGGATGGTCACGTTGGAGCTCTCAACATTGTTGCATCTGCTAACTGACCGAAAAAAGACGAAGAAAGTGTGGAGATAGATGTGGGACTCTCTCTCTCTCTCTCTCTCTCTCTCTCTCTCTCTCTCTCTCTCTCTCTCTCTCTCTCTCTCTCTCTCTCTCTCTCAGTGGAGGGCCGTAGCTAGGAAAAAATGGAGCTCGTTTGGGATCAAGGGTGGCGGACATGCGGGGGTAGAGGAGTAGGTGGCTCAACAAGCGCTTGTGGCGAGTGGGACATGTATTGGATGTGGGTCTCGTGGCGGATCAACTATTGGTAGCCAGTGATGTTGATAGAGGAGACTACATGAGGCCTATTTGTGCAACATTTGAGAAGTTTTACATGAAGTAAGTGGTGGATTGTGTTCATGATCGAGTCTAGGGTACGGGGGGGGGGGGGGGGGGGGGGGGGGGGGGGGGGCATTCTTTCTCAAGCACCAAGGAAAATCAATGGCACTCTCTCTCTCTCTCTCTCTCTCTCTCTCTCTCTCTCTCTCTCTCTCTCTCTCTCTCTCTCTCTCTTTCTTTCAAAGAGAAATAGACATACACACTCCTCAGTAGGACTAAATGTGGTTGGCCTCTCTCTCTCTCTCTCTCTCTCTCTCTCTCTCTCTCTCTCTCTCTCTCTCTCTCTCTCTCTCTCTCTCTAAATTACATAAGGTCTTTCAACTGACTCTTCTATTAAATTTGACAAAAAGAAGCCGGGCTGATAAGTATTTTGGGATCCCCTCATCTACATCTCTATTAAACTGCCCATTACATGATCACACAAATAGTTGTCGTAGTAAAAGCAGGTGTTTGGAGGCTTTGCTAAAGGCAAGATACGAGTCGCCAAGACTAATCCATACTCCCGGGTGCGTGGAGTACTGTTAAAATATCCTCTTAATAGATGACCATAACTATGATACAAAAAAATCTTATGAGGTGGAAGGAATTGGGCTAGCAGTATAAGCGCTTAGAAAAACCTGGCTTCAATTAATGATCTATGTGATAATACTGTGGCCCTAGGCCTAGAGCCTCAGTTACCATCGCCAATCTGATATTGTTCCTAAAATGCTCGCGACCCCAAAGGGATACACGAGTCACTCGGTTCTGATATGTCCACCATTTAGTTTGGGAAACAGAGGTTCCTAATTGCGGGAATAGATGAAGTTCATAACGGAGTAAATTAGCTCTCCGAGTAGATTCACCTGATTGATAAAGGTGTGCTGTTGCTATGGAAAAGACCAGTTCTCGACTGTAGGCCATTATTGGATAAACACACCTGAGGAGCAAATGAACGGATATGTAAATAACTTGAGTACTGTTACTCCATACTGATACCTTGGACGTGGTTATGTATAAATGTCATCTGGCTTTTATAGACCCACCTTTTGACTTCGAGACATAATTGGAAATAATAAATGATCACCAAAAAGTGTTGTTGCTATATAGTGTATCTCACACCGTTAAAATCATGGAAGATATATTGTACCCTAGTGGATGGCTGCATGACATAAGCTAATTGTAAGGTTCTATTGAATTGATAACGGGGTGTGTGGGTTCAACCTGGGCTAGGTACAAAAAGCTCGTAAGGGGTTTTGAACCGGGTATCGACCGTATAAGTTTTTTTTTTTGGTTGTCATAGTGTAACCTAGTACTATAGGACTTGACCTTGCTTTTAATTTTAAAAAATCTCTCTATACACTCAGTAGCATCTTAAAGCTTCTCTGCATTTGTGTCGGGCTTCCTGCAACACGCCACTCCCTGTGCTAGGGTTGAGTTGGCAGGTGATTGCAGCAGCGAGTGTTGGGGCGACTTGGTCTAGATCAACCGGATCTTCTGCTGTGGAAAATCCCAGAGGATATGGCCCGTACGGGCGCCCCCGAGTATGGTAGCTGGTCCGAGTTAGTGGCAGATTTGCTCTATTTGCTTCAGCAAGTATAAATGCCTCTTAAAAAGTGAGTACTCTTACTCACTTAGCATCGTGCTATATTCACCTGTGCGTGCATTCTAAACTGTGTGGGTTAGAAGTTATTTTCTACTATGTGCTCAATCATGCCGAAAAGAATGGGAAGGAGATTGTGGAAGCTTCTTCGTTTCCTAATCTACAGGTTAAACAAAATTTCTTTCTTGCTCTCGAGAATGTCAAAAAATACTGTGAAGCTATGCTGAAACTGGTTTGAGAAGCTGTGAAAAAACCAGTAATTAGTTTTTTTATAAAAAATAAACCCTGTTCCGGATACTGACCTTTCTTATTTATGGGGTGTAATATGAGTTGTAATATTGGTTTACTTTGGGAATGATGCAAGTTATGGTTCTTTTTTGACTAATGATGTAATGGTCCGTGAAATAAGCGGAATGGGAAATAAACCTGGTTCTGTAAGCTGGGTTTTTTTAATGGGATAAGTCTGACCCTAGTGGCTAAGGAATAATATGACTTGAGCATGTCTAAATATATGGCATGATTTAGGATCGGACAACATTATGTTTGTTTGGAAATGGTAAGGTTAGCTGGTGATGATTCAAATTTTTTTTTAAAAAGCTACTTGATGTATGTATAGCTGGTCTTTGTATAGAGCCAGAAATTCACAAATAATTAAAAAATGCTAAAAAACAGTGAGCAAGTAATGGTCGGAGACCTATGTCAGCTGTAATACTAAGGAGGTCGGAGTACACTATGTACATTGGCTGACCTCAGACTGATTCAATTCATAGTACTGGTACCGAAGTTTGGGAATTGTCTAAAGAGACTTTGAATAAACTGAAGACTGTTTTCAGATTTGTTTCCATATTGGATGATACTCTGTAGGTATTATATGTGTTTTTTACTCGCTCGTTTTTTCTGTATCACAGCACAAGATGGGAAGTTGAGTGAAAGTTTCCTTTACTAATCTTTGTATGTATAGCTGGTCTTTGTATAGAGCCAGAAATTCACAAATAATTAAAAAATGCTAAAAAACAGTGAGCAAGTAATGGTCGGAGACCTATGTCAGCTGTAATACTAAGGAGGTCGGAGTACACTATGTACATTGGCTGACCTCAGACTGATTCAATTCATAGTACTGGTACCGAAGTTTGGGAATTGTCTAAAGAGACTTTGAATAAACTGAAGACTGTTTTCAGATTTGTTTCCATATTGGATGATACTCTGTAGGTATTATATGTGTTTTTTACTCGCTCGTTTTTTCTGTATCACAGCACAAGATGGGAAGTTGAGTGAAAGTTTCCTTTACTAATCTTTGTATGTATAGCTGGTCTTTGTATAGAGCCAGAAATTCACAAATAATTAAAAAATGCTAAAAAACAGTGAGCAAGTAATGGTCGGAGACCTATGTCAGCTGTAATACTAAGGAGGTCGGAGTACACTATGTACATTGGCTGACCTCAGACTGATTCAATTCATAGTACTGGTACCGAAGTTTGGGAATTGTCTAAAGAGACTTTGAATAAACTGAAGACTGTTTTCAGATTTGTTTCCATATTGGATGATACTCTGTAGGTATTATATGTGTTTTTTACTCGCTCGTTTTTTCCGTATCACAGCACAAGATGGGAAGTTGAGTGAAAGTTTCCTTTACTAATCACTAATTCATCCTATTGACAGATTTCTGCTGGCTGAGGCTGTTTGACCTTGCGTAATTCAAAAAAATAAGCTTGAAAGTACACTTATAATTAAACACAAAATAGTGAGCTGATGGTTCTATTACCTTGGTAAGTTGTAATACCGATGGGTTGTAGTGCTCTAGGTAAGGTGAAAAATCCTGGACTGATTAGGATTTTCTTACTAAATCGACAAAAGGTTATTCTGAAGTTACTGATTACTGGTGTCAAATTTGTAGCCCTACATTGGGATATTGTGTAGTAACTAAGTGGTATCATATACCTATTATGGTAGATAACTGGTTTTATATTTACTCGGTGTTTTTTACCATAGTGCATCACAAGTGGTGTATGTTAGTGAAAGTATCCGGATGCTATTCACCTATTGAGCATAGGGACTGATTTCTACCGGCCATAGTATGTTGGACCCTTGGGTATTCAATAAAATGTGCTTGCCAATGTGTCAGGACACGGGTCTTGTACCCTAAGAACTAGGCTAGGCAAGGACTACGGCCAAGGGTCGGGCTAGGCAGTGTGGACAGGGGATCCGTCTAGGGCAAGGGGGTAGGAGCCCACCTATAAAGGGAGGTTGGGAGGAGGATCCAGAGAGCCTAGTTGCCTAGTTTCTTACACTGGTATCAGAGCAAGGTGGAGAGTAGGAAGGAGGGTGGAGACATGGCCGTAGGAAGGACTAGTCCACAAGCGGGGAAGGCGGAAAGAGAATCCGACAGGGCCACGGGAAGCGACCCCTATGTCGGGAGGGACAGGATTTTCGGTATGGTCGTTTTGGCGAGTATGTTGGCTTGCTGAGGTCGCCCAGACCTGGTGGTCAATTCTCGACATAGGGGCTCGCCCTGGTTGGGCCTGCAGCGAGGACCCTGTCCTCATCTTCACTGGTGCACACAGAGGCTGCCGCCATCGCTGCTTCTCTATTTTTTTTTTAAAAAGATGGGCGCCCTAATTTTGGACACCCCCCAATTAAGGGCTTTGGCCCACGATTCCAGTCAAAAGTTTTGGCAGCCTCGACACTTTCGAATGTGCTTGCCAAGGCACCAGTTACATTGGGGGAAAGACGGACCTGATATCGAGAAGCTTTGCAATTAACGTCAACACCAAACACATAAGCAGGGAGAGGGAGCGATTCAAGGAATTCGCGTTCGAGGCCAAACCAAATTACCAATATCTGTTGCACAGTCTGCAGATTTTGTTTTTTCAAATTTAGCGGAGTCGGGATTATGATGACTTCATTCCACCACTCGAAGCGGGCGATAAGAATTGGTAATCAAGTTCACGTTTGTGTTTTCCCTTCTGCATTCATGAAATCTTGCAGATCTCTTCGTACTCTTAGCATGGCAAGAAATTGTTGCCTCTGTTCTACAAGTTTTTTGGGGCTAAGCAAAGTGCTTTCAATGGTTATGCCCTTGCATATCGCTTGCCAAGGTCATCCATGTACACAAACAAACATGGCCGACAAGACTAGAAAGTGTATCATGCATGGTGTATGTGTGATAACTTATACGGCTTTGAGCACAACAGCTGGGTCGGGTTGATGCAAAAGCATAGCAAGTTGTCATTGTTCTATAATCTCAAGGAGATTGACCTGGCTTGCTGATCGACTTGATGTACGATGCCCAGTTGCTCGGCATGACTGCCTACTGTCACCTTTTCTAGAAATTGGCAAAGAATACATCAGTTATGCATACTTTTTTATAGTTCTCAAGATGCTGAGATATTCGACATGGTCATTTAGCTAAAAGTGTTTGACAAGGTCCATTCGTTTTTGCCAATTTGCCATGTTTTGTAATCTCAAGGAGATTAGCACATCCTACTGCTTGCCTTGATGCACGAGGCACGTTGTTCGGCATGGCTGACTCCTTGTCACTATTTCTAGCCATTGCCAAAGGATGCTTAGCCCATTTCAATTGAAATTCCTCGACAAGGTCGATTCTTTTTGTCATGCTCTCTACATGTCAACAACCGCCTCAGTTGGCTATCAGCAAGGATTCAATTTCTGTGAAGCAAGGCTTCAAGTTAGGAATCTTGCATTGAGACTCCCCACCTTTGGCATATGCTATGAGCATACAAACTTGGGAGGAATTTGGTAATCTACTTGCAGGTTCTTTCATTACATGCCAGATGGAGGTATATGATACAAGGGACGTATATATATACACACGACAACTCTCTCTCGTGCAGCAGACTAGTCTATGAGCCGTTATGAAACAAGTTCTTCTCCATCAAAATTTCAGGATGACTTGTTATAGCGGGATAACCAGGTTAGCCTAATTTTAAATTTGTTTGTTTTTCATGTTTTCATTGGAACACGTTGTCTGTCATGTAAAGCAAAGTGCTTTGACAAATTCACATGAAGCACGGCTTCTCACGCATGCCAGATACTACCCATTGACTTGGCATCAAGGGCATTGGCACGCCAGTTTGGGAAACTATTAACATTGCAATTTGCTCCTATTTTATGTGTGGCAACAACACGTTATGATGCATCGCTACCAAGGCAAACTCTGCAAGGTACTTATGGTTTCGGCTCTCATGCTTAAGGCCGTTATACTAGCCAAGGGCTTACAATTCTGCATGCACGGCATGCTAACCAGGTGGCATGAATTCCACCGCTTCATGTATTACGCTTCCGCTATCACACTCGCAACTCTGTCAAGGACAGACTACATGATGAATTGTTTAATGTGTTTTTTGGTTGCTGTCAACACAACAACACTAAAACGAACCAAAAATTTGGACGTGATTCCCAGGCAAAGTGACAATACCAAGTCATCCTTATACAAACACGACCCCTACAAGGTAGATGGGTCGAAATGAGTTTTATGTTTTTCTGTTGCCTCTCTTGATGAGAGTGTTCTACAGACAGATTGTGGAATGCTTTTAGGATAAGCTGCAATTCAGGCATAAGATGTCTAAGAGCACACATTCTTGGCACACACTCTACAAATTTAAGGAAAGTTCCTCAGCCCAACATGCTCTTCTTTTCTCTCTTCTTCTTATTTCTTTCATGAATAAGGAAACTCTTCTAAGAAGCTTTTGATACATATTCTGCTCGTGAGCCAGCTTGGGCCAAGGTGCTCTCACTCACAGCTAGCACGTGGCTAAGATGCTACTCAAATTAGTCTTCATCGGTTCGTCGATTGAACACTATTTTGCATAAGGACTATGAGCCAAACAGGCTAAGAGCCGATTTCATGACAAGGGTAAGACCCAACTATTGGCATTCCTTGGGTGATTGTTTTCAAGATTGAACAAATCTATCCACGGAAGTATACATCGACGTTAATGGACCAGCAAGAGTTTTGTCATTACGGATGTTTACACTGTCATTTTTGTACTACATGTTTTCAGTGCGACACTCAAGTTGAGTTTTTGATAAATATTCAACTCACAGTAGCTGAGCTCTACAAGGAAGTATAGATGCAGCAAATAGTTGAGACACCATGGCTGTCCATAAGAGCTAGACATCTCACTTGTGTGGATCTCTTGCTCTCTCTATAGAACTATGGCGTGTCTATGGATATACTTTTTGGGGTAAGACCCAGCGGGTGATTGTTACATCACCCCCTAGGCATTAAGGATCACAGTTTGATTTGCATTGCGGATCACAGTTTGATTTCTTTCAGTTAGAATTTCAAGGAAATAATTCTGCAATCTACCACGCGGTAGCGGACAAATTCAACTTTTCAAGTTGATTTCAATCATTACGTGCACGGTTAACTATGTTGGTTATTGTTACCTGCTAGTTGAGCAGTTTCTACAAAGGGTCTTACCAAAGGGTTTGACTATGTAGATTTTAACCAAAGGGGTTGGATTGCAAGGGAAACACTCATGGTTCCCACTGCAATGCTGTTTGTTTTTTAGGTAGGAGACGTGCTCCTCTTCGTTTGCATACGGGTAAGTGAACATTACGTTTAAATCTCCAGGTACGCATCTATTGATTTGGTGTTATTCCATTTTTAGTATGCTTTGCATGGTTTTTCAAGACGTATAAGTACGCTTGAATGTTACAGAGCCATGCCAAGGGCATGTCGGCACAAAGTATTTTGGGTGAAGTGTCCAATCTATTTTTCAGCCTTATGTTGTTACGAACCTACTTGTAAGGTTCAATTTTGCACATGTTGTCACATGGGATACAACATGGTCTAGGAACTCCAGGAGTTTGGTTTAGAGAGTGTGGAGCAATGAATGAGGGTCCCTCTCACTCCTGTCGTAAAGTGTTTAGAGCTACCTCCACACTCAAGTACATCTTGTACTTGTAGGATGCTCTTTTTCAGATATCCTTAGTTGAGACATATTCCACATGTGGCGAATATGAGTCTCTGGGACTGACACTGGCGCCCCTATTTCAAATATGTTTCACGACAAAGTCCCTAAGTGCTGGTCACATCTATTTTCTAGACCATTTTTAGCACGACGTATCAGAAGCAATTTCGTGGTAAGAAATTGTCGGATACTTAGAATGACTTGTTTTTTTTTTTGAGAAAAAGATCCTTCTATTAGTTAATGAAAGCTGCCCATAGGGCTACATCCACCTCTGTAAGAGAGGGCTACAACAAACATGATGGGGAGACTCTCCCAATGAAAAAATAGCATATATACAATGGGGCTAAATCAAGAGATGGGAGGAGGGAAAAGCCACAAAGGTGGACAATAGTGCCATCTGAGCACCCCCTGGACCATGGAGTAAAACGGCCCAGGGCGCCAGAGATGAAGGAAAGCCTCGCGGCGCTCCCGTATGCGGTCGGAGCTGCCCTGTAGTCCCTCAAGCTGTCCTCTGAGAGTGTGGATCAGCTCTAGCCAAAAGTCACGAACAGTCTCCGCTGGTGGTACAGGGCGAGCCTCAAAGATGCGGAAACAACGGGCCCGCTAGATGAACCAGAGAGCTAGGCCGCTGATGAGCTCCCAACACTCCGCTCTCTCACTGCTCCACTCCTGTGGAGTAAGGTCTGTAGCAGGCTGGAGTGTAGGTCGACCCCCCTGTATCACTATCATCCTGCTCGTGGAAGATAGCTCAAACTGAAGTGCCGGGCCCGTGAGGGTGGACCAAGCTGCCGCCCCCCAAGTGTATTGTCGAGCCGTGGAGAGGGCAGGCATCAGACGAAGAACTCATAGCCACACCTGCTAAGCTGAGGGGCAGTCCCAAAGACAGTGTCACTGACTCTCCACCAACTGGTCACAGGCTGTACATGCGGCGGAGAGACCACTATGTACAAGCCAACTCCCTACTGCTGTGGCTCTGTGTGCAACCAACCACTGGAACAAGGTGATGCGCCTCGGCTGTCTAGAGTCCCACAGCCTCTGCCAAAAAGCTGCCAAGAACTCAACTGTGAGACCCTCCTCCTGCCAATGCCGTGCTGCAGCGGGGCGGGCCTCTCTTTGTGCTGCAAGTATATGACGTCCAAGCCGAACAGTGTACTGAAAGAAAGGGACTCCTGGGCAGTCTGCAGAAGAGAATGGGTCCCTCCATAGCCACTCACCAGGATCCCACTGTACTCGTGCCAGTGGACAGCACTCCCAAGCCCATAGCCTCCAGTGTCCTGTCTCAAGAGCTGCTGGGTCAGGGTCTATGACGCAAGTCCTCCCACAGATGCCCACAACTCGGATCCTCTGGAAACAACACTCTGCTACCTGCGGGGCCTCTACTGCAACTCTCTGTAATCGTCCCCCACCCTGAAGCTCGAAGAACAAGGCTGGGACAGTCTCTGAGCAAGCCCTGACTGAAATGAGAACCTCCAGTCGTGTGAAGGCTCCCATCCACCGGGGTGCTATTGGCTCGAGAGGCATGAGCCAATAAGCTAGAACTGACTCTGAGATGTCCTGACACATGCTCTGAACCCCTCTCATGCCCTGTAGCTGGACAACCTGCACCTCCTCTGACAAACCTGTGAACTCTAGCCAGTCACCTAGAGAGCGCGCTGGACCTGCTGCCATGGGACCCCAAGAAACATGAGGCATACTCCCAACCAAGTGGCCTCTCTGAGTGCTAACCATGGGGTTCCAGACGAGGGGCTGCCGTAGGCGCTCCTCCGTGCACGTCGGCTGTCGCTGCTCTAGGCCACGCCGCAATAGCTCCCAAGAACGAAGCAAACTCACAGCGAATCGGTCCTCCAGTCTCCTGCTCAAACCAACTCGGCGCAACTCTGTAAAGATCCATCTGGTCGAAGGTTGCCAAGGGCCTCCTGACTGAGGCACCCTGGCACGAAGCCTCTGCAACAAGAACTCCTTCCAGGGCTCCTCGCCTGGAAGAAGTCCTCTGACGACGAACTTCCCAAGAAGGGCTTTGCTCTGCTGTGCTGGATCAATGATCCCAAGCCCTCCCTGAGAACAAGGAAGTGTGATGACCGACCAAGCCACCTTGGCTCGGGCAATCTGAGTGTCGCGACCAGACCAAAGGAAGTTCCTGATCAACCTCTCTACTTGGCTGATGCAAGAACTCGAGAAGATCCAGCAAGAAGTGATGTACCACATAGTCGCCAACAACACCTGGTTGGCAACTACTACTCTACCAGCCAGCGAAAGTCGTGCTGAGCTCCAATGTAACAGCTTTCTCTTGATGGACAGGAGAAGAGGAGCAATTTGCTGCTCGGGGGACAAATCCAAACCAACCTGACAACCCAAGTACCGAACTGCAGTCCCTGGAGGAATCCACCTGAAACCCTCTCCTGGCATCCAATTTGGCACAGGAGCACTACCAACTGAGAAAGCCACTGTCTTTCTCCAGTTGATCAGTGCGCTCGATGCACAGCAAAAGGTCTCCAAGGCCTGCCCACATCTGTGTAAATTGGCCTCCTGGCCCTCTAAGTACAAGGCTGAGTCGTCGGCAAACTCAGCGTCCAGAAGCTCATCTCCCCGTATAGGGAGTGCTAAGCCCCTCAAACCAACCTGCTGTGACACCAAAAATCTGCTCATCGCCTCCGCATAGAACAGAAAGAGAAAGGGGGCAAGAGGACAACCCTGTCTGACCGATCGTGTGAGCATGAAGCGCTCACCTCTACCTCCTGCCAAAAGCACCTGACTGTGGGCCTGCCTGTACAAAGATGACACCCCTCTGATCCAAGCCTCTGAGAAGCCCATCCTACGTAGCGTGCCCTCTAGAAAGTCCCAGTCAACTCTGTCGTATGCCTTCTCAAAATCGAGAAGAAGAATCACAAGGTCCTCCCCACGGAGCCGTGCAAGGGTAGAAGCCTCCCAAAAAGTGAAGATGTTGTCAAGGATACTGCGTTCCTTGACAAAACCTGTCTGAGTCCCATGTATAAGGCTCTCCAAAAGTGGCTGAATCCTCAAACTCAGAGCCTTGGCAAGAATTTTGTAGGCTGAGTTGAGAATGGTGATGGGACGCCACTGTCGAATCTCATCCAAGGAGCCATGCTCCTTTGGAATGAGGTAAATCAGGCCCTCACTCATGCTATCCGGCATCACTCCTGTGTGTAGAATGTATTGAAAGGCACTACAAAGATCTGGGCCAAGTAGGTCCCAGTACTCCAAGAAGAAGGTGAAAGTCAGCCCATCCTCACCTGGACAGCTACCACGAGGGAGGGCCCTAAGAGCCGTGTGCAGCTCCTCAAGCTGAAGAGGTAACTCAAGCCTCTACCGCATCTCCTCAGTCACAAGACAAGGCATCTGTGCCCAGACCTGCTCCCTGCATGCATCCTGTCTCGGGCTCAGCCGACAGTAGCTCACGATAAAAGTCAGTAGCAACTGCACACATATCCTCTGGCTCACAAACAACTGACCCATCAAGTCTCCTCAACTGATTGACCTTGGCATGCGAGTACCGAGGTCCCACGGTCTCAAAAAAAACACCTGTCACTCTGTCACCCACCTGAGTCCACTGAGATGCCTGTCGGTGGAAGGAAAACTCATGGCGCCTCTCCTCTGTGCAAGCAAGCTCCTGTCGAGCCTGCTGTAGCTGCTCCTCCAACCATGGACTGTCTGGATGCTGCTCCTGCATCCTCTGTAGTGAAGCAATGCCTCGTCTGAGACGCAGCTCCTCCTCTCTCGCTGCAGCTCGTCGAGCCAAAGACTCCTGGAGAAAGAAGTGGCCAAGCTGAGCTAGGCCTGAGGCCACTCTGTCTGCAGGTGGAGCCTGGCTGTCCATGCCCTCTGTCCATAGAGCCTCGACCCTCTCTCTGAGTGCTGAGTCCAAAACGACCCGCTCTGGGATGCGAAGCATCGTGCTCCCACTCCTCTGCCTGTCTGCCACTGTGAGGATCACTGGTGCATGGTCCGAGAAGGATGTCCCTGCCAGGATGCCCACTGATCCCCCCAAGTCACTGAAGTGGTCACTAGTGTAGAAGCGATCTATGCGCGATAGATTCACTCCTCCCACTCTGCGGTCCGATCTAGAGAAGGCAAGACTCTCTGGAGGCCTCACAAAGCCAGAATGCTGCCATGTATCCGAGACCCTCAACGTCATACAAAACCTCTCCCAAGCTGCTAACTCGACTCCATGCAAAGTAGCATGGCTGCCTCCGATCCTGTCAGAAGGGTCCTCCAACATGTTGAAGTCCCCTCCTACACACGACTGGTCAACCTGTGGCAAAGACTCAACAATCTGTGACCAAAACTCTGCACGAGCACTCGCCACATTGGGCGCATAGATGTTCAGGAAACCCACAAGGCTACCCTGAACTTGCATAGTAATCCACTGAGCCCTGCCTAGTACAATAATCCCTCTGCCCACAATGGCCTGCTGTAATGAGTCCGCAATAGTCATACATACCCCACCCTGGATGCCTCCAGGTCCAAAAGTAGCTGACCAAAAGGTATCATAGCGTCCACGCAAAATTTGACCACATCGCCGAATGCGGCTCTCAGACAAATGGTGCTCCTGAAGCATAAGGAGATCAATCTCTCCTCCCACAAGGCAACGCTGAAGCTCCTGACGCAATCGGCCCCGCTGTCGCTGAAATTGGGGCCCACCTAGTCCCTGCACGTTCCACGAGACGATCCTCATGGGGAGCGAGAGAGAACAGATGCTGCCGCAGCAGCAAGACAAGCTATCTTCGAAGCAGGCTTGGATGGGGAGTAATCCGCATCCGAGCGTCCTCTAGATAGGCGAGACTGCAGTGAGTGCCTGGTCCAAGCCCAAGTAGAGTGAGCCGTGCGTAAAGCAACCTCCTCTGTCCAGGAGTCCTCATGAATGAATACATAGCAAGGCAAACACTGCGTATCAGCAAAAAAGTACACCACAATGTGTCTACATCCTGCAGAATCTGGGGGTGTCACCGCAAACTTGGTCAATGGCCACAAAGTCTGCAGCAAATCTGTAACGCCAAGTTCTCCCATGTGGTGAGAGAACTCGAGAACCTGTGTATGCAACCATCCCACCACTGAGTCGAGGGACCACTCTGTCTCAGTCCTGCCACATAGAGGGAAGGAGAAACCAACTGCTGAGTCCAAGGCCTCTGTCCCCCTAGCGGCGAGGAACAAAGCGTGGACTCTGAAGCAATATCCCTCGTGGTCTGTTGCGGAATCGCCAAGAAAACGAGTAAACCCATAATCGAAGAAATCCCAGCGGCGTCGGAGGTCAAAGCTCGTCAAACCACGAGGGATAGCTGCAAGAGGAGAAGTCTGAATCTGCAGTGGGGGCCGCATGAAGGGCTGACCCTCTCTCGCTAGGCGACTCGTGGCGAAGGCGCTGCCAAGAGATCTCGAGGCCACCGGCAAGGGTCCAGTCTCCTGAGCCGACTGTGGTACTGAAGCAGGAGGAGGGGGAGAAGGGGCTGGGGGGGGCGGGGGAGAGGAGAAGCGGGGTGGGGCGGCAGAGACATGGGGGGGGCGAGGTGGGGAGTGAGCGGTAGCAGAGGGCGGGGGAGGGCATGAGGAGGAGGAGGGGAGATCGGAAGGCGGAGCGGCTGGCGAGGGTGAAGCGGAGGTGGTGGCTGGCGTAGGGGGCTCCTCCTGCTCAAGAGGACCAAAGCGGTTCCTCGTGGGAACCCACTGCTGCTGAGTAGGCACCTAGGGGCCACTCTGAGTGCCAGGCTGTCGCTGTGGCCCCTGGCGTCGACGGCCACGGGCCTGCTGCCACCCCTCCTCCGCTGGAGCCCCAGCCTCGAAGGGTGGCGCTGAATCTGTGCTCTGTGTCGCTGGCTGTGGCTGCAGCCCAGCCTTGGCAGGCTGGGGCTGAGGCTGGGGTGCGGGTTGTGGTCTCCTCCGTGGACAGGCCTTCGCTAGGTGGCCCATCTGTCTGCAAATGAAGCACTGGTTCGGGAGACCCGAGTACTCCACACTCTGTCTAAACCAACCCCCACTCACCCGAGGCAGAAGGATGACCTTCGGGAGCGTGTGGTTATCTCTGACCAAAACTCGAACTGAAGGGATGCCAGCCGCCTTGGCAGCTAGTGATGCTGCCGTACGAGGTGTCTCCAGGACAGTTCCGATGGCGGAGCTAATCCTGGAGAGAAGTGGAAGGTACTCCCTCCGTAAACCCGGAAAGCAGACTGAGATGGGGATGTCCGCCTCCTCTACTAGCACATCCGAAGACGGGTCAAAACCATGTCGCCACTGTCGAAAGTGGGCGCGTGATGCTCGGATGGCCAATGGACTCATAGCTATGACCTTGGAGGCCATCTCGGAAGTCTCGAACTCAATCTGGTAGTACCCCCGTCCGAGAATCTGGACATCCAAGATCTTGCCCACCTCTGCGAGGAGGCGGGCCTGGAGAAGGTCTCGCAGCTCTCCTCTGTTGGGACGAGTGCCGAGAACCTTGCAGATGACAGAAGTCGCCTGCAAGCGTTCTACCTCTGTGGCAAGGCTCGCTTGCTCTACCGACGTAAGAGCAAGTCGAATGGTGGGCTCAGCGGGGTCGGGCGAGGGGGCTTCAGGCGAGTCCCTCTGAGGTGAAGCTGGAGCCTCCATCTGTGTCTACTGCTGAGTCGAAGAGGCGGGCGGCGAAGAAGAAACCTACAAACAAGTCAGCCAGGCACTTTTCCGAAGAGAAAGTGCTGCCGAGCCGGGTGCAAAGGGCCTTCGGGAGTGGAGAGGATGGGGGGGGGGGGGGGGGGGTGATGAGGAGACAGCGAGGGCGAAGAGGGCAGCTATGCAATGTGCGGGTGCACAAGCAGCAGCGAGTGGGGGGGGGTTGGAGCGGTGGAGGCAGAGCGAGAGGAGGGCAGCGGGCTGCGGCAGCAATTGGGGCAGCGCGCGCAGAGAGGGGGGGGGCAGCGGGAGGGTTGAGAAGCAGTGCGCAGGGGCTAAAGGGGGTGGGGGGGGCAGCGAAGGGGCAGCGGGGGGAGGGAGGGGGGGGGGGAGGAGAGCGATGGCGCAACAGCAAAAAGGGGGGGGGGCGAGCAGCAGTAGCGAGCCAGTGAATCAACTTGTTACTGATTTCTTAGAATGACTTGTTAAGGTACAAGTATTGCTAAACAACATTACAGATGGCTGTTTACACATATAGCAAATGAAAATTTTTCATTGTTTGTACCTAGAAGTGATCACTATTTCACCTTCTATTATGGTTCAGACGTTTTTGCAAGGCTTGCAAAAAGATTGCAACTGAAAGTATTTAGTTTCTTTTCAGAACTATTTACATTCCTCTTTAATGTGTGCTAGGCGCATCACATTTTCCATAAGTATTGGCAAGCATCATTATGGATATACAGGTTCGGTTAGTTTTTGCTAAATGCATGCACACTAGGTGTTATGGGCCCTAGTGTTTAGCAAGGGCTGATTTGGAACGGAATGCATATTCCCCAGATTGTTGCTTATGAAGCATTTTGCACTATGTGTACTATCTCTATGAGATTCATTTTGGATCCACTAATCACCAATAGAGGTCATGGCTCGGTTTGGGCATTTCTGGATTTTTTCAAGTTAACCACGATGGTTATTTCGGACATTGTTGATTCTTCACCAACGTTAAACACTACTATGATTTCCCGTTTACCAGTCATCTGGGACGACTGTCTGTAAACCGTGAGGAAAACACACCTCAGTAGTATCAGTTATCCAAGGGGATAGGCATATTACAAAGATTACAAAGAGTAATCTTGTGCTAAAAGATCTGCTAAGAGCATATGTTAGCAGAATGCATTTCTAGATAGATGATTTTCTCCCTATTCTAGAATTTACTTAAGTACGATTTTTGACTTTGAACACCTCTTGTGGTGGGGTTGGAGATTGTGTCAATACTTTCATACGTCAAGGACTTACCAGATTTGCTGATAGAGTACGTTGGCACGTAACCTTCATTAGGGATGAACATGTAACGGACTTTCAAAATACTCAAGCGAGTTAGTGATCGTGCCTACAAGCTACTACTACCATCACACTCTCGCATTCATCTGGTGTTTCATGTTAGCCGTTTACGAAAGTGGTTACATGGGGACAACAACGTCATTGACTAACAGGTTTTGATCAATTACATTGAACCTCCTACGTTACCGCATGAACCTGAACGTGTTATGGATTATCATGAGTTGCGTACACGCCATCATGTACGGCAACAAGCCTTAATCAAGTGGAAAGACTGACCTGAAGAAGGTGCCATTTGGGAAAACATTAGTGTTCTTAAGAAGAAGTTTCCCACTTTTGTTTTCGAGGACGAAAACTCTTCTTTAAGGGGGAGTAATGTCAGGACACGGGTCCTGTACCCTAAGAACTAGGCTAGGCAAGGACTACGGCCAACAAGGGCCGGGCTAGGCAGTGTGGACAGGGGATCCGTCTAGGGCAAGGGGCTAGGAGCCCACCTATAAAGGGAGGTTGGGAGGAGGATCTAGAGAGCCTAGTTGCCTAGTTTCTTACACAATGTCTGCTCGCCTCTTGCTCAAGTATACTTAAACTGGTCTTTTCCTACCAGATTGCTGTATATACAACAAAAAGCTTCTATATGGGTTGGTTTAAAAGTGGCTTGAGACCATGTAGAAATATCATAAAATTTGTTTTCCCCTTAAAATTAATCCTAGATTAAGACTGTTATATCACTTCTTTCTCGGATGATGTCTGAGATTGCTCTAAGGGACTGAGTCGTCTAGTGCTTTTTGGTATGCAATTTATAGCTGGCTTAGGGGAGCAGTAGGTTGAACTTGATATAATAACATTGCTACTTCTTGATTATGGAAGCATATATCTAAACAAAAAGGAGTGATTCTCTAGTTTATTGGTAAATACTTAAGCTTTTTTTGGATATCTCAGCTTGGTTATAAATTGGTTCTTCAAATAGTTTCAGTTATATATATATATATACATAAGATACAAGAAAGTGGTGGTCTTTAATAAACTCAAATCTGGCTCGAGATTGCTTGTGCATAACTCTAGAGTGTGAAATTCTCTCCAATCTGTCTAGGAAAGAAGTACTCTTTTAATCTCCCTAATATACTCCTAAAATCTTAGGATCGGTAAAAGAACGTTTTTTTCAAAAAAAAAAATCAGATATTTAGCAGCTCTATGGGGTTTATCAATTTCCTTATCAGATTGGCAGAAAGCCAAGTAAATTTAAAATAAAAATTAAAAAAATACAAAATACAAGTTAAGAACTATGTTTTTTTTTATGATGACATGGATAACAACTGGGATGCCTAGTATCACCTGCGTACAGTTACGTGCTAACGAGTTGTTTTCTTGTGGCTATGGGTGCAAGTGAGGGCTACCTTTCTTGATTAAAACGTTCTGTTCTTAACAAATGGTGGATCTCTTATTGTGAAGAAAAAATTCCCAGACTTTGGATTTGCGGATTCCTGAGCTATATTTTTTTATCTTCATTACCTTGTACAAAATTTATTTTCAACTGCAAATAGATTATTGTACAGAATCCATTGTACTTTTCTAGAATTGTTGGTCTGTGAACATTAATGTTCTTTTGCGTATATATATATAAAGATTTAGAACTGCTACACACACAAAGCTACAACAAATAACAAAGACGTCCCTCTCTCTCTGTCTCTCTCTCTAAGATTTGTGACACACATGACGGTGCCGTAGAAAATGAAACATGATCTCTCTCTCTCTCTCTCTCTCTCAGACCTGCAATGTGCCGCATCTCTCTCTCTCTCTCTCTCTCTCTCTCTCTCTCTCACACACACACACACACACACACACACAAACACACACATGTACGTTCGACGCGGACCAACTTATCGACGTGTGGTACAACTCATTGCTCGTTATTTTTCCAAGCTGCCAAGTAGAGACTTCCTTTACAAAAACAAAAGTGATACCCTTCAAAATTGAAGGCTGGAGTGAAACTCCATGGTCTTGTTAAAGAGTTTACATAATATAAATAAATAAATATAGTACCAAGTATTGTGACTTTTTGACAGAATTGAGAAAAGTCTTTTCATTTTCTACCCTTCACTTTTACATTTCAAACCAAATGTTTCTTTAACTTCTTGAAATGAGGAGAGAGTGACACATGGATGCCCTCTCCTTCCTTGAAAATTTTAAGCTATATATAAACTAGTATGTGACCCGCGCATTGCTTCGGTCATAAAATTATAAAAGAAGAGTTGCAAAACTGTGGGTCCTCTGTGGTTCTAAAGCCAAAGGCAAAGCCCCATGGCCTAGGTGTCCCTAACATCGTGGATTAGCAGCAACTATACAAAGACAACTTTAGGGCGTGGTCACACGAAGCTTAGTTATAAGTAAGTTGGGCGGATAACTAAGCCTCCTAAGTGAAGCAGCTCAGTTCTACTATTCCAAGGCTCATGTAAGTATGTCAAAATCGCCATAATTGTAAAGGCCTATCGATTGTACCTTTTTTTATCCTTTTTTTAAGCTTGTGCATGTTGATGACGTTGTCTGTATCTCTTAGAGAGAGAGAGAGAGAGAGAGAGAGAGAGAGAGAGAGAGACGGTTACACAACCAACGCAGCTGCGGCACATGCAGAGCAGAAGTTCTGTCGTGAGGCATATCCAAGGCCAACTATCAGTTTTGGCTCAGTCTTTTTGCACGACCATGGAGTAGGCTCAGTAATCATTATATTTCTCAAAATAAAGTATAGTAGGAATAATTATCAATCATTGATAAGTGTGTCTTGCGTGACCACCACCTTAAAGGTGTGGCTTGCTCTGTGTAATGTTGCTTATGTATTATGTACAATGAGGTTGGGCCAGCCAAGGAGTGTTGTATGTTGATGACATTACTTGTTTGTGTGTGTGTGTGTGTGTGTGTGTGTGTGTGTGTGTGTGTGTGTGTGAGAGAGAGAGAGACAGACAGAATAGCAAATAGTCTATTAGTTTCTTTTCTCTCTCTCTCTCTCTCTCTCACACACACACACACACACACACACACACATCCCAAAAGTGTGTTGCAGTGATTGCTTCAATGTGAGCACCTTGCTTGGCATGGGCTGTCACCACATTTGTGATAAAGGAGCCATGTTTTGGTTTCCAAGTATGCTTTTGATGGTCGGTATCATGTCAATTCTAAGGGGCCAATGCATGCTATTTTCCTATGCTCTCACTTTACACCGTTGCACTAAGTTCAATGCAATGGGTAATGCAAAAAAAGGAAAAACATGTCTCCGTACTTTTTATATGAACCACTATGAACTTGTCAATTTTGTTGTTTAATAGTAAAGAAAGAAGATGTGCAAGAGAAGGGGCTTTTTTTAGTACTCTTATTATGTTGTCCATATCTATAAATAGCCTAATTTTTTTTTACGATTCATATCTCAATAGTAGAGTTTAGCGTTCTACTCTTTTTTAGGCATGCAATAAGTCACAACCTATGATCCTTCGTGAAACATCCAGATCCTAGACTCCCACCAGCATATTTGATTCACGCATGTTATTGCAAGTCCAAGAATATTCTAAACCTTCCTCACATTATGTACATATTGATCTGAATATAGTAGCTTTGATAAGCAACAAACACAAAATCTATCCGCTTGCCACCATTTCTCCTTTGTGAATTTGTCTTTGCTACCATCCATTTGATGGATTGTACTCAATCTTTATGGACATATAGACATGCACATCCACGTTTTGCTACAATTTAGTCCATTTTGATTATAAATTAAACTACGGAAAACTTACTTTGCCGTATATTTTCCCTCTTATGCGTGCATCAAAATGCATTGGCCTCACTATTGGCTTGAATATGTTACCATGCCTCACAGGGACCCCTTATATATTGTCATAACTAATAACGATATCCTTCTTATTCTTACACATATTGACATAGTGACATATGAGGTATCTTTTTGGTTAGCTCCCTACGTTACCTAATCCTCTATCCCTTTTACGCAGTTCCCTTTTATATATACATTGAGTTATCTTCACCTTTCTTGAGATAGGCACCAAAAAGGTTTTTATCTTAAATATTGAGCTCATAATCCTTAGTTTGTAAACAATTCTAAGTTCTTGAAAAGACATATTGTCATAACCGATAGCGATATCCTTCTTATTTTTTCACATATTGACATAGTTCCATATGAGGTATCTTTTTGGTTAGCTCCCTACCTTACCTAATCCCCTATCCCTTGTACTCAGTTCCCTTTTATACATACACATGATTACTATCATATTTGAGTTATCTTCCACTTTCTTGAGATAGGCATAAGAAACGTTTTTCACTTAAATATTGAGCTCATAGCCTTTAGTTTGTAAACAATTCCAAGTTTTTCAAAAGACACCTCAGATCCCAAGAGAGTCGAAACTTGCTCTTCATTACATGAGTATTTTCTTTTAGGGCTTTCTATACCAACAACAGGGCCTGATCTTTCTATCATGGTAACACATAGACACTTGCCTATCTACCTTCCACTTCTAAGCAGGTGTCTATTTTCTTGAAAAGGTAACATAACTCTTCTCATTTTTCCTTGCAAACTAAATCTTACCCACAATAAACCTTGAGCTTAGGCATTCCAATGGAAGATATGTTGTGATTGTGTAGGAAGGACCTCCTCCGCTATTAACGTCCATCGCATAGCTGAGCAAGGCACAAGAAGAGCAGCCACCAATGAAACCACTTGTGTGGCAGTGAGCTGCAAAATGAAAGGCCGAAAAGCATAGTTGCAAGGCCAATCTCATCGCATGCAGAGAAGAAGAGTTGAAAGGGAACTAACACAGCTGTCATGGGAGTTGGATGCAAGTGCTCACTCTCTCTCTCTCTCTCTCTCTCTCTCTCTCTCTCTCTCTCTCTCTCTCACACACACACACACACACACACACACACACACACACACACGTGCGCACGAGAGATGTGGCCACCGAGTTGGGACTAGGAGTCCTAGACTTTTGGTGCTTTAGTTCTAACTTCTCTTGCAAGCCAATTTGCCAACCTCATGCTCTCTATCCAGTAGTTGCATGGAGACAGCCACCTGAATTATCAATGCTTGTGAGGTTCTACATTCCTGAAAAAAGTGGTGCTTCACCCACCTATGAGAGAGAGAGAGAGAGAGAGAGAGAGAGAGAGAGAGAGAGAGCCTTTTGATGCGTGGAAGGATTTAGTGCTCGAGGATTCTCAAGCTCAATAAAGAAGTAGTATAGATATCAAAGTATTAAATTTGAGGGCTCGAGTTTCTTTATGGCCTTCAAAAGGAAAAGTAGAGTAACCCTTTAAGTGACACATGGATGCGTCTAGGGCTCATCTCTCTCTCTCTCTCTCTCTCTCACTCACACACACACACACACACACACACACACACACACACACACACACACACACACACACCCCAGTACCCTATGCAAAGGTGTAGCATATTTTCAATAGGCGGGCTCTGAGTGGTGAGACAATGATCGTGGATGTACTGCATATTCAACTTTGCAATGTCTATCATGCTCTTTTATTTTGGGGATATTTGAGACTCCCAATGTTTGCAATAAGCGAAGTCTAGTGTATTCTTGCCACTAAAATTGTAAATTTTTTGATAGATTTCAAGCTTGCTAATGAATAAAATTGACAAAATTTTGCAAGTTTTAGTGTCGATACTATCAATTCTTCAAATTTCAACCTAAAATTCAAAAGCATTTTATTGTGCAATTTTTTATTTGAGAACCCCCCCCCCCCCCCCCCCCCCCCCCCCCCCCCCTCTCTCTCTCTCTCTCTCTCTCTCTCTACACGCTCATGCTGTCCCACATAAGCTCTAGGTAGCACCAACAATCGACTCCAAGATCATTCGACTCTGACCCTTTGTGCAAAGATACAACATGCAATGTGCACATTATCGGGGCTAGAAGGAAAATTATACATGAGGTGCAAAGTGCGAGATATTAGCTCAAAATTATACAATGCATGAAATCTTTTAAAGTTCTACATTTTTTGAAGCTCAAGTATAAATTTCAAGGCTAGAAAGGAAAAGGGAGTTCTTTATACTCCGCACAATCTAGCCCAAGCACATACTAATGGGATCGACATTGGGGATCATTTGGACCGTCAAATTTGGATCGTCGAGTAAATTTGGGCCAACAAGTAAATTTGAGCTAGTCAAGATTGTGTTGCACCTTGCACGTCATAGCCACGACCTGCCCTATTCAAGGCATGGGCTCTAAACACCACGCTTATATGATTTCACTAAAGATCATGGTACTCCTATGCATTACATTGTAAGTGCAGACTGATTTGTAAATTTGGGTGTCAATTGCATGGTCTACAATGCATGCATGTCATGATCTGTCACCTCCACCCTTGATCACATTTAACCACGCCCATGCCATATAGTGATCGACTGTCTTTACAACCTTCAAAATGCAAAGTAGAGTCACCCTTTACAAAAACAAAAGTAAACACCCTTCAAAATTAAAGGCCGGAGTGAAACTCCTTTGCCTTGATAAAGAGCTTAAATTATGTAAATATAGATATAGTACTAATTATTGTGACTTTCTGACAGCACCAAGAAGTTAAAACTAAATCTTTTCATCTTCTACCATATAAATAGAACTTGTTACTTACCATTTACTTTTACATTTCAAACCAAGTGTTTCTTAAGGTTCTTAAGGTTGGTACACGTACTGGGGGCTGGAAGCCAGTCAGAGCTCCTATTCAACAATAGAATTGTGGGCTCTTTTGAGGTTAAAAGGTTTATTAAGCAGGGATGTCCTCTGACCCCCCTACTTTTGGCCATAGAATCACATCATAATCACGACGCTCAAAGCTAGTGCAAAACGAGGGGAACTGTAAGGCCTTGCTTTGCTAGGAAATAGCCAACTCCTAGCAAAACCTTTTGCAGACGATTCTAGATCCTCTTCTTGAAGACGTGCCCGCAGGTTATCACAAAAGCTATGGAGATTGTACAAATATTCTCAAAAGCTTGAGGGTCCTACTGTAATATAGAGAAGTCAAGGCTGATCTCCCTATCAAAAAATGACTCATTCGACCCTTCTGTCTGATAGGGTGAGATTGTCACAAAAGGGAATATATTCAGACATTTGGGAGCCCCATTGCGGGTGGACGTGACTCACAAGAAAAGATTTGAGTGGGTGCTTGAGAAAATAAAAACAAAAATGAGTAGGTGGGAGTATGCTCTTCTCCCATTCCCAAGTCGGATAAAAGTGATGAATGCCTTTATGAGTCCCTACATTGCCTTCACTAGCCCTCTTCTCAAGATGGCTAAGTGTCACTGGAAAGAGTTCTTAAAGCCAATAAAAAGGTTTTTATGGGAAAACAACAAGAAGTCCTCCAGGCCATGGAAATGGGCCCGATGGGAATCAGTTTCTCAACTGCTGAATTAAGGAGGCCTCGAAATTCTCAACCGTGTGGCCCATGCAGAAGCTTGTTGCGCCAAGTTTGTTGTTTCCTTGGCTAAACAAGATCAAGTTTGGTCTGTCATGGTCAGAGATATGATAGAAGCGGCTAACTTGGCTCGGATGGTGGAAAGTGGAGAGGGGTGGAGGTTCATGACAAACTGTTAGTCCTAGAGTGGTCTACCTTAAGACTGGGAGGCAGCTCATGAGAATTTGGTAAGAAATTGCAAGAGAGGAGCAAGAGTCTTAAAGTGGGGAGAAGAAGTCAGATACTTCAAGAACTCCATTTTGCATTGGTCCTCGTAGCTGTCCAAAGTTGTAGATCCACCACAAACTCCCTATTGGATTGAGACAGCCAGGAAACTAAATAATAAGGGTCTGAAGCGAATTGGGTACTTCTGGGATAGTGGCAACAAGAGTTGGAAAACCATTGACTTTTGGTTACCCAGTACCGACTCAATAGCTTGGAGGTCTTGCTTGTCCAACATTATATTAGAGAGTTTGAGACTTTATAGATAATTTGGGAATCACCAATTTTTTGAAGATTTGTCCATATGGACGAATCTCAAACTCTTTTTTAAGACTAGAGACTTCCACAAGGTAGTACTTGAAAAGATCTTTAGAACCATGTTCTCAAAAATTTGGCTAAGATTGTACCATGTATTCAAATCTTAAACTCTTTTTAAAAGTGGGAATCGGGAAATTCTCAAATTCACTAATATGTTGTTGTCCACAAAGTGATGAAGGAGCTTGACAATTTAGTGATGCCAATCTGTGATTCGATCTTTGACTGGAATGCCTGGAAATGGCCTAGAAGCGATCTCTTAGGGAAACCCCATCCTAAAAGCATTTATCAGACAATAATGCATAAGAAGAATTGGTCTAGCCCCCTAAACAAGCTACAGAGGGAATGGCCGGAGGAAAGATGGGAGCAAGTATTGGAGTACATATGGAAGCCAAAGGTTACATAGCACATGAAGGTCTTTCTATGGAAGATAATTTGGGGTGCTCTACCGATTGAGGTGAAGATTCAAATGAGAGGGATGGGGTCAGATCGATGCTTGGGGTGATGGGTGCAGGATGGCTAGAGAAGATCTTGCCCACCTTTTCATGGACTGCCGGACTATTAAGGGCCTCGCAGGGAAAATATGCAAGTGGATCCAAAGAACATGGAAAATTAGTTTCTTCCAGAGTGACCTATTCCTTGGAGGCAAGAATTCAGGAAGTCCTGCGCGTCTCGTCAGCACTCAAATCGTCAGATACTTCTTCTTACATAATGTATGGCATACAAGGAGCCGCCGTGTGTTTGAAGGAGGTTCTGAGGTGGCAAGCTTCGCAGAAATTACTCAAGAAAGCAAAGTGCTAATATGGATGCTCGGGTGCAAGCAACACTCAGAGGATTGGTCTAGGACTACTTGTGCCTTGTTGTCAACAGATGGATTTCCTAGGAGGGGCGAAAATCTTGGCCATCGGTAAATAAAAGATCTCAAAAGGACAACTTTATGGACCTTGTGTATCGAGGAAGAGGCGGCGGGCATGTGGGGGTGGTTGCCCTGATAGCCGATGTAATTATAGTCCTTGGATGATGTCATGGCTCAATAAGAGCATGACAAGACCTTGTAATTTTTAGGGCTGTTCAATATAATTCACTCACAATTGTGAGTTTCACAAAAAAAAAAAAAGGTTCTTGAAATGAAGGAGAGAGTGACACATGGATGGCTTCTCCTTCATTGAAAATTTTAAGCTCAATTATATATAGTATAGAAGATATAGTACCAAGTATTGTGACTTTTTGAGAAAATTGAGAAGTGAAAACTAAGTGTTTTCATCTTCCGCCATCAAAGACCTTGTTACTTTCCCATTACTTTTACATTTCAAACCAAATGTTTCTTAAGGTTCTTGAAATGAAGGAGAGAATGACACACGTGGACCCTCTCCTTCTTTGAAAATTTTAAGCTTAATTATATATAGTATAGAAGAAGATATAGTACTAAGTATTGTGACTTTTTGACAGAACTGAGAAGTCAAAACTAAGTCTTTTCATCTTCTACCATCACAGAACTTGCTACTTACCCTTTACTTTTACATTTCAAACCAAATGTTTCTTAACACTATTCCTGTAAAAATCAGTCAGTTTTGTGGCTTTTTGAGACTTTTGAAAAAAAATTATCACCATTATGTTAGTTATCTAAATAGAAAATGGTTTCAGGGAATTAAGACCAACACTCAATATGAGATGATAAAAAATAATACTTGAAGCTAATTGAAGACCTAAAGGTGTCTTTCCATTGACATCTTCTACAACTAATTTATGGGGATGGACAAAATTTTTCTATTTTCTTTTGAAAGTAAATCAAATCATTGTCAAGCAGGCCCAAACCTCTTTGAAAAATCCCTCAATAGGTATGTGATAGATATACCAAGCTTTTTTAACCCATGTACAAAGACTGTCGACTAAATTAGTAAAATTTACTAATTTTAGAAAAGTAATTTTTTTTGTGAGCTTTTCATGTAAATTCTATATCTAGAAACCTTTTCAATATTTTGAACCCATAATTAAGAAGTTTCAAGATATTTTGACGTCATATACAAAAGTTATGTTTCATTTACTAGAATCTTAATGTGAGCCATTTTTGTGGCTTTAGTCAGTTTTGTTGCTCATTACAAGTCTAGTGTGGTTCTTGAAATGAAGGAGAGAATGACACATGGATGCCCTCTACTTCCTTGAAAATTTTAAGCTCAATTAAAGGTGTGGCTTGCTCTGTGTAAATTCCTGCTTATGTAGTGTGTACAATGAGGTTGGGCGAGCCAAGGAGTGTTGTATGTTGACGACATTTTGTATGTGTGTGTGTATGTGTGGTGAGAGAGAGAGAGAGAGAGAGAGAGAGAGAAGCAAATAATAGATTTGCATTTCTCTCTCTCTCTCTCTCTCTCTCTCTCTCTCTCTCTCTCTCTCTCACACACACACACACACACACACACACACACACACACACAAAACCGCCCCCCCCCCCCCAAAAAAAAAAAGTGTTGCAGTGATTGCTTCAATGTGAGCACCTTGCTTGGCATCGACAGCCAGCACATTTGTGATAAAGGGGCCATGTTTTGGTACCTAAGCAAGCTTTTGATGGTGTGTATCATGTCAATTCCAAGGGGCTAATGCCTACTATTTTCCTATGCTCTCACTTTACACCGTTGCACTAAGGTCAATGCAATAGATAATGCAAAAAAAACAAAAAACATGTCTCCGTATTTTTATAAGAACCACTATGAAACTTGTCAACTACGCTGTTTAATAGTAAAGAAAGAAGATGTGCAAGAGAAAAGGGTATTTTTAGAGGGTTTCATGCTCTTACTATGTTGTCCATATCTATAAACAACCTATTTTTTTATACGATTCATATCTCAATGGTAGATTTTAGCATTCTACTCTTTTTTAGGCATGCAATAAGTTAGAACCTATGATCCTTCATGAAACATCCAGATCCTAGACTCCTATCAGCTTATCTAATTCACGTAGGACTATTCTAAACCTTCCTCACACTATGTACATCTTGATCTCAATATAGTAGCTTTGATAAGCAGCAAACACAAAATCTATTAGCTTGACACCATTTCTCCTTTGTGAATTTGTCTTTGCTACCATTCATTTAATGGATTGTACTCAATCTGTATGGCTATATGGACATGCAGATCCACGCTTTGCTACAATTTAGTCCATTTTGATTATAATTTTCACCACGGCAAACCTACTTTGCCATATGTTTTCCTTCTTATGCCTGCATCAAAATGCATTGTCCTCACTAATGGCTTGAATATGTTACCATGCCTCACATGGACCCCTTACATATTTTTATAACTGATAGCAATATCCTTGTTATTCTTTCACATACTGACATAGTACCATATGAGGTATCTTTTTGGTTAGCTCCCTACCTTACCTAATCCCCTATCCCTTTTACTCACCTTTTATACATACACGAGATTACTATTATATTATATTTGAGTTATCTTCTCATTTCTTGAGATAGGCACCAAAAAAGGTTTTTCACTTAAATATTGAGCTCATAGTCCTTAGTTTGTAAACAATTCTAAGTTCTTCAAAAGACATATTGTCATAACTAATAGCTATATCCTTCTTATTCTTTCACATATTTGCATAGTGCCATATGAGGTATCTTTTTGGTTAGCTTGCTACCTTATTTAATCCCCTATCCCTTTTACTCAATTCCCTTTTATAAATACAAGAGATTACTATTATATGTGAGTTATCTTCCCCTTTCTTGAGATAGGCACCAAGAAAGGTTTTTCACTTAAATATTGAGCTCACAGTCCTTAGTTTGTAAACAATTCCAAGTTCTCCAAAAAACACCTCAGATCTCAACAGAGTCTAAACTTGATAGAGTTTAAACTTGCTCTTCCTTACATGAGTTTTTTCTTTTAGGTCTTTCTATACCAACAACAGGGCCTTATCTTTCTATCGTGGTAACACATAGACACTTGCCTATCTTGCTCCCACTTCTAAGCAATGGTCTATTTCTTGGAAAGGTAACATAACTGGTCTCATTTTTCCTTGGAAACTAAATAGTTCCCACAATAAACCTTGAGCTTACGCATTCCAATGGAAGATATGTTGTGAGTATGTAGGAAGGACCTCCTCTTCTATTAACGTCCATCGGATAACTGAGCAAGGCGTAAGAAGAGCAGCCACCGATGGCACCACTTGTGTGGCAGGGAGCTATGAAATGAAAGGCCAAAAAGCATAGTTGCAAGGCTAATCTCGTCGCATGCAGAGGAGAAGCGTTGAAAGGGACTTGCCACAGATACCATGGGAGTTGGATGCGAGTGCTCTCTCTCTCTCTCTCTCTCTCTCTCTCTCTCTCTCTCTCTCTCTCTCTATCCCCTCCCCCTCTCTCTCACACACACACACAAGTGCACACGAGAGAGGTGGCCACGGATTTGGGACCAAGAGTCCTAGACTTGTGGCGCTGTAGTTCTAACTTCGCTCGCAAGCCAATTTTCAAACCTCATGCTCCCTAACCAGTAGTTGCATGGAGACAGCCACCTCGATTGTCGATGCTTGTGAGGTTTTGCATTCCTGAAAAAAGTGGTGCTTCACCCATCCACGAGAGAGAGAGAGAGAGAGAGAGAGAGAGAGCACTAGTTGTCATAAAATCTAATACCTAACTAACCTAAATGATTTTCTGATATTAAACTGATCATTTAATGTGGGATATAAACGGGAACAAGAGTTAGAATAAAGACATGTGCTTCTAGACCTATTTCAGTAGGGGACCAAAAGGAGAGAGGGTTGCATCTCAATAGGGGTCCAAAAGGAGATGTTCTATCAAGGAGCAATGTGCAATAAGTGCTTCTAGACTTATCTCAACAGGGGACCAAGAGGAGAGATGATTACATCTCAATATGGGTCCAAAAGGAGGTAGTCAATCAAAGAGCAGCGTGCATTTAATGGAGATTAAAAGACCTTATGGTTAGCTTCATTAAAGACCTCCAATAGTTAGTTTTAAAAGTCCTTTGACCTTAGGCAAGCTAGGGCTGAGCTTGAGGTGGGAACCTGACCTCAGCTTGAGGTGCTTGTCGTGCTTGATGACTAAGGTGCTTGAGGTGCTTGTCCTGCTTGACGACTAAGGTTCTTGAGGTGCTTGTCATGCTTGATAACTAAGGTACTTGAGGTGCTTGTCATACTTAATGAGGAAGGTGCTTGAGAATCTTCCCATGCATGGGGGGTAAGGTGCTTGAGTCAAAAAGAGACTCTACAAACTAAGGTACTTGAGGTGCTTGTCATACTTAATGAGGAAGGTGCTTGAGAATCTTCCCATGCATGGGGGGTAAGGTGCTTGAGTCAAAAAGAGACCCTAAAAACTTAATGAGGAAGGTGCTTGAGAAGCTTCCCATGCATGGGAAGTGGTAAGGTGTTTGAGTCAAAAAGAGAACCTACAAAGGAGGGGGAAACTTTCAAAGTTAGGGGAATATTTCACTTAACCTCCCACTTACCAAAAGGGCACCCCTTTTCTCAAGGGGCAGATGGGACACATGTCAGAGTCTCCCTATGCTTAGCCACATGGTGTGCTTGAATGCTATTGGTTGGGCTAAAGAGGGGTCCAATGAGCTTCTAGTTCCATCCAAAAAATATCTATATATTTTCAACCTCTCTCTCTAAGGGGTAATGAGGACACTTGTCCAAAGACTACCCATGTACTTGAATGCGTGCTGCATGTGATTGGCTAGATGGAGAGGGGCCCAACGATCTTGAAGCATGTGAAAAGTCTATAACTCGCCCGAAGCAAGCAAGGGTGGTGCTGGGGGGGTATGCACCACACACACACACTCATTTTGTGGATCATTCTCACTTGGTGATAGTTGAGGAACTCCACCTCCTTCTCTAAGCTTGTGAGAAGTGAGAGCCTACTCCACCACTCTTGGCTATGGAATGCAAATCCAACCAAGAGCCATGCTTCAATGCTTAAG
The DNA here is from genome assembly GCF_014529385.1 of Adiantum capillus-veneris. Lineage (NCBI taxonomy): Eukaryota > Viridiplantae > Streptophyta > Polypodiopsida > Polypodiales > Pteridaceae > Adiantum > Adiantum capillus-veneris. The sequence goes on along the minus strand of NC_140938.1, from coordinate 58,315,474 downwards.
CTTTCCATTTTCTCCATCTTCATTAATATGCTATTATGTATGCTAGCAAAAAGAGTGATGATAGGTGAGAAACTATTTCCTTCTTCTATGGAATGTTTCTTCTTCCTCTTTCCTACCCTCATTCCCCGCTAGCTCTCTCAGCCTTTGAAGGTGTTTGAGGTTTTGGGACTGAGGCTTGGGATAGTTAATGCTTTGTACAAAGTTTATGTTATGCTTGTAATGCATGAAGATGTCCATATTCATTGCATCACCTAGGTCACAAGAAACACAAAGATTGTATTGTACCAAGTCTCTCTTGATGGGAGAAACTATAATACAAATGCCTGTTGGAGGGGGGACAAGCTCCGTATGAATCCGCTTCTCAACTGTTGTCATGTTCTCTAAATTCTCTCTCTTGCAGAAGTATTGTTCATGCCAAGTTGACTAAGTACCATGTTTATGTTGCTACCATCAATTAAGTTCACTTGTTAGGCTAACAAAGTAATCTCACAAAAGTGCTTCATTTAATTTCCTAATTCCACTACTCTCAAAGTTCATAGGCCATTTCCATTGCACTTTTTGATGCATGGAAGGCTTTAGTGCTCGAGGATTCTCAAGCTCAATAAAGAAGTAATATAGATATCAATGAGGCCTCGAGTTTCTTTATGGCCTTCAAAAGGCAAAGTAGAGTAACCCTTTAAGTGACACATGGATGCCTCTAAGGCGCCTCTCTCTCTCTCTCTCTCTCTCTCTCTCTCTCTCTCTCTCTCACACACACACACACACACACACACACACACACACACACACACACACACACACCAGTGCCCTATGCAAAGGTGTAGAAGATTTTCAATAGGTGAGCTCTGAGTGGTGAGACAATGATCGTGGATGTACTGGGCATTCAAATTTTCAATGTCTATCATGCTCTTTTATTGTGGGGATATTTGAGACTCCCAATGTTTGCAATAAGCCAAGTCTAGTTTATTTTTGCCACTAAAATTGCAATTTATTGGATAGATTCAATCTTGTTAATGAATAAAATTGACAAAATTTTGCAAGTTTTAGTGTCAATACTATCAATTCTTCAATTTTCAACCTAAAATTCAAAAGTGTTTTATTGTGCAATTTTTTATTTGAGAAACCCCCTTCCCCCCCCCCCCCCCCCCCCCCCCCCCCCCCCCCCCCCCCCCCCCTCTCTCTCCACGCTCATGCTGTCCCACATAAGGTCTATGTAGCACCAACAATTGACTCCAAGAGCTTTCAACTCTGACCGTTTGTGCAAAGATAGAACATGCAATGTGCACATTTAGGGGTAGAAGGAAAATCATACATCATGTGCAAAGTGCGAGATATTAGCTCAACATTATACAATGCGTTATATACAATGCGTGAAATCTTTGAAAGTTCTACATTTTTGTAAGCTCAGTATAAATTTCAAGGCTAGAAAGGAAAATGGAGTTCTTTATACTCCGCACAATCTAGCCTAAACACATCCTAATGGGATCGACATTGGGGATCATTCGGACCGTCAAATTTGGATTGTCGAGTAAATTTGGCCCAACGAGTAAATTTGAGCTAGTTAAGATTGTGTCGCACCTTGCACGTCATAACCACCACGCTCACATGCTTTCACTAAAGATCATGGTACTCCTATGCTAAAGAGTTTAAAAAATGTAAATATAGATATAGTACTAAGTATTGTGACTTTTTGAAAGATCCGAGAAGTCAAAGTTAAGTCTTTTCATCTTCTACCATATAAATAGAACTTGCTACTTACCGTTTACTTTTACATTTGAAACCAAATGTTTCTTAAGGTTATTAAGGTTGGTACGTGTACTGGGGGTTGGAAGCCAGTCAGAGCTCCTATTCAATGTTAGAATTGTGGGCTCTTTTGAGATCAAAAGGTCTATTAAGTAGGGATGCCCTCTGGCCCCCCTAAATTCAATCATAGGATCACATCCTTTAATCACGACGATCGAAGCTAGTGCGGAATGAGGGGAGTTGCAAGGCCTCACTTTGCCAGGAAATAGCCAACTCCTAGCAAAACCTTTTGCAGACGATTCTCTCGTCTTCTTAAAGGCATGCCCCCAGGTCATCAGAAAATCTTTGGAGATTGTACAAATATTCTCAAAAGCTTCGGGGTCCTAGTGTAATATAGAGAAGTCAAGACTGATCTCCCTATCAAAAAATGCCTCATTTGACCCTTCTGTCTGGTCGGGGGAGATTGTCACAAAAGGGAATATATTCAGACATCTGGGAGCCCCCTTGGGGTTGGACGTGACTCACAAGAAAAGATTTGAGTGGGTGCTTGAGAAAATAAAACAAAAATGAGTGGGTGAGAGTATGCTCTTTTCCCATTCTCAAGTTGGATAAAAGTGATGAATGCCTTTATTATTTCTTACATTGCCTTCACTAGCCCGCTTCTCAAGATGGCTAAGTGTCACTTGAAAGAGTTCTTAAAACTAGCAAAAAGGTTTTTATGGAAAAACAACAAGAAATCCTCCAAGCCGTGGCAATGGGCCCGGTGGGAATCAATTGCTCAATCGGTGAATCAAGGAGGCCTCGGAATCCGCAACCCTCTGGCCCATGCAGAAGCTTGTTGCATCAAGTTTGTTGTTTCCTTGGCTAAACAGGATCAAGTTTGGGCTATCATGGTCAGAGATATGATAGAAGCGGCTAAACTTGGCTCGGATGGTGGAAAGTGAAGAGGGGTGGAGGTTCATGACAAAATGTTAACCCTGGAGTGGTCTACCTTAAGATTGGGAGGCAGCTCAGGAGAATTGGTAAGAAAATGCAAGAGAGTAGCAAGAGTCTTAAAGTGGGGAAATGAAGTTAGATACTTCAAGAACTCCATTTTGCATTGGTCCCCCTGACTGTCCAAAGTTGTAGATCCGCCACAAACTCCCTATTGGATTGAGACAGCCAGCAAACTGAATAATAAGGGTCTAAAGTGACTTGGGCACTTCTGGAACAGTGGCAACAAGAGCTGGAAAACCATTGACCTTCTGGTTACCCGATACCAACTCAATAGCTTGGAGATCTTGCTTGTGCACAAAGTGATGAAGGAGCTTGACAATTTAGTGATGTCAATCTGTGATTCGGTGTTTGACTGGAATGCCTGGAAATGGCCCGGAAGCATTCTCTTAGGGAAACCCCATCCTAAAAGCATTTATTAGACAATGATGCATAAGAAGAATTGGTCTAGCCCCCTAAACAAGCTATGGAAAAATCAAAGGCCGGAGGAAAGGTGGGAGCAAGTATTGGAGTACATATGGAAGCCAAAGGTTCCGCAGCACATGAAGGTCTTTCCATGGAAGGTAATTTGGGGTGCTCTACCGAGGGGGGTGAAGATTCAAGAGAGAGGGACTGGGTCAGATTGATGCTTGGGGCGCAATATGGCTAGAGAAGATTTGGCCCACCTATTCATGGACTGCTCAACTATTAAAGGCCTCGCACGAAAAATATGCAAGTGGGTCCAAAGAACATGGAAAATTAGTTTCTTTGAGACTGACCTATTCCTTGGCGGCAAGAATTCACAAAGTCCTGTCCTCCTTGTCAGCACTCAGATTATCAGATACTTCTTCTTCCTTAATGTATGGCAGACAAGGAACTACCGTGTGTCTGAAGGAGGTTCTGAGATGGCAAGCTTCACAGAAATTACTCAAGAAAGCAAAGTACTAATATGGATGCTCGGGCACAAGCAACACTCAGAGGATTGGTCTAGGACTACTTGTGCCTTGTTGTCAATAGATGGAATGCCTAGGATGGGCAAAAAATCTTGGCGATTGGTAAATAAAAAATCTCAAAAGGATAACTTTATGGAATCTGTATATCGAGGAAGAGGCGGCGGGTTGGTAGGGGTGGCTGCCTTTATAGCCAATGTAATTATAGTCCTTGGATGATGTCATGGCTCAACAAGAGCATGACAAGACCTTGTAATTTTTGGGATGTTCAATATAATTCACTCACAATTGTGAGTTTTGCAAAAAACAAAAAAATTCTTGAAATGAAGGAGAGACTGACACATGGATGCCCTCTTATTCATTGAAAATTTTAAGCTCAATTATATATAGTATAGAAGATATAGTACCAAGTATTGTGACTTTTTGATAGAATTGAGAAGTCAAAACTAAGTCTTCTCATCTTCTGCCATCACAGAACTTGCTACTTACCCTTTACGTTTACATTCAAACCAAATGTTTCTTGAAATGAAGGAGAGAATGACACATGGATGCCCTCTTATTCCTTGAAATTTTTAAGCTCAATTATATATAGTATAGAAGAAGATATAATACTAAGTATTGTGACTTTTTGACCAAACTGAGAAGTCAAAACTAAGTCTTTTCATCTTCTACCATCACAAAACATGCTACTTACCCTTTACTTTTACATTTCAAACCAAATGTTTCTTAACACTAGTCTTGTAAAAAATCCGTCATTTTTGTGGCTTTTTAAGACTTTTGTAAAAAGATTATTAACACTATGTTAGTTATCTAAATAGAAAATGGTTTCAGGGAATTATGACCAACGCTCAATATGAGTTGATAAAAAATAGTACAGAGTTAATTGAAGATCTAAAGGTGTCTTTCCATTGGCATCTTCTACAACTAATTTGTGCGGTTGGATAAAATTTTTCTATTTTCTTTTGAAAGTAAATCAAATAATTGTCAAGCAGGCCCCAAAACCTCTTTGAAATATCCCTCAATAGGTATGTGATAGATGTACCAAGCTATTTTAACCCATATACAAAGACTGTCGATATTTTTACTTCTCCAACTTAAGTATTGAAGTGCAGTTTTACGTAAAATTTACTAATTTTAGAAAAGTAAAATTTTTATTTTTGAGCTTTTATGTAAATTGTATATCTAGAAACCTTTTCAATAGCTTGAACGCATAATTAAGAAGTTTCAAGATATTTTGATGTCATATACAAAAGTTATGTTTCATTTACTAGAATCCTGATGTGAGTCATTTTTGTTGCTCATTACAAGTCTAGTGTGGTTCTTGAAATGAAGGAGAGAATGACACATGGATTCCCTCTCCTTACTTGAAAATTTTAAGATCAATTAAAGGTGTGGCTTGCTCTGTGTAATGTTGCTTATGTAGTGTGTACAATGAGGTTGGGCCAGCCAAGGAGCGTTGCATGTTGACAACAATCCGTGTGTGTGTGTGTGTGTGTGTGTGTGAGAGAGAGAGAGAGAGAGAGAGAGAGAGAGAGAGAGAGAGTGTGTGTGAGAGAGAGAGACAATCAAATAATAGATTTGCATTTCTCTTTCTCTCTCATAATCTATTATTTCCTTTTCTCTCTCTCTCTCTCTCTCTCTCTGAGATATAAAATCTCATAGTTTGTTATTTGCTATTATCTCTCTCTCTCAAAATCTCATAATTTCTTATTTTCTATTATCTCTCTCTCTCTCTCACTCACTCACTCTCTCTCTCTCTCTCTCTCTCTCTCTCTCTCTCTCTCTCTCTCTCACACACACACACACACCCCAAAAGTGTTGCAGCGATTGCTTCAATGTGAGCACCTTGCTTGGCTTGGGGGGTTACCACATTTGTGATAAAGGGGCCATGTTTTGGTATCCAATTAAGCTTTTGATGGTGTGTATCATGTCAACTCCAAGGGGCTAATGGTCGTTTTTTTTCCTATGCTCTCACTTTACACCGTTGCACTAAGTTCAATGCAATCGGTAATGCAAGAAAAGGTAAAACATGTCTCCGTGTTTTATAAGAACCACTATGAAACTTGTCAACTATGCTATTTAGTAGTAAAGAAAGAAGATGTGCAAGAGAAAATGGTATTTTAAGAGGGTTGCATGCTCTTACTATGTTGTCCATATCTATAAATAGCCTATTTTTTTATACGATTCATATCTCAATGGTAGATTTTAGCGTTCTACTCTTTTATAGGCATGCAATAAGTCACAACCTATGATCCTTCGTGAAACACCCAGACCCTAGATTCCCACCAGCTTATCTGATTCACGCATGTTACTGCAAGTCCAAGGATATTCCAAACCTTCGTCACACTATGTACATCTTGATCTCAATCTAGTAGCTTTGATATGCAACAAACAAAAAATCTATTAGCTTGCCACCATTTCTCCTTTGTGAATTTGTCTTTGCTACCATCCATTTGATGGATTGTACTCAATTTGTATGGCTATATGGACATGCACATCCACACTTTGTGACAATTTAGTCCATTTTGATATAAATTAAACTATGGCAAACCTACTTTGCCATATGTTTTCCTTCTTATGCCTGCATAAAAATGCATTGGCCTCACTATTGGCTTGAATATGTCACCATGCCTCACATGGACCCCTTACAAATTTTCATAACTGATAGCGATATCCTTCTTATTCTTTGACATATTTACATACTGCCATATGAGGTATCTTTTTGTTTAGCTCCCCACCTTACCTAATCCCCTATCCCTTTTACTCAGTTCCCTTTTATACATACACAAGATTACTATTATGTTTGAGTTATCTTCTCCTTTCTTGAGATAGGCACCAAAAAAGGTTTTTCACTTGGATGGATGCATGAATAGGTGGACTTACGACCTATTTCTCGGACACACTAGCACGCTGGTATCTACCTCCCAAATCTAAAGGTGGAGGGAAACTTTTGGGTGAATTTAATAATGATATTTGAAAAAACGTGACGGTGACCACGATCGAAGGTTGTTACGCTTTTTCATTACTCTCTCTCTCTCTCGCTACAGTTCCAATCTCCATAGCTAACCATGCACTCTCTCTCAAAGTAGCTTGCCTTCCTCGATTACTGCTCTCTCTCTCTCTCTCTCTCTCTCTCTCTCTCTCACACACACACACACACACACACACACACACACACACACACATTGCATGTGAATCCCTAGCTGGTGTTTAGGGCTTATCTTTGGACAGGGTACCCACTTTGGCATCCTCTTTCCACCTCTCAAAGACTCACAAGATGGTGGAAACCATTCTAGTTGAGGATGTTGTTTAACAAGTAGCACATGCCTTTGTTGTGACTCAGTCAAGTGCAGCTCATGCAAACAGAGTGTAATCAAGGATTATGAAGAAAACCGACAGCGCCCATATCACAAGAGAATCAAAGAAAGGGAAGATAGAATTAAACAGGTCGATATTAATGAATTTCAGCACAACAAAATTACTGCACAGGTGATCAAGTTTTTCAAGCAGTGCACAGAGGGTCTTGACAACAAGGCAAAGGAGGAAATCATCAGGAGAATTCTCAAGCATCGAGCATTGAGAGACCTGAAAATTCAATCTACAGGAGGTGAGGTTTCCAATGATGAGCAGAGGGTATTGATTAATGGAATGCACAACACTCTCAAGGTAATCAAGAGACCAAAAAGCTCTGAAGAGTTGTTTATTAAACGGGCGAGGATCATGATGCATGATCTACAAAGGGTAGGGAACACATCTGTGAAGAGAAAATTTGAGAAAAGTGTTATTTTAGCATACATGGTGAGTCTATTGTGACAGATTAAGAACCCAGTGATAGAAACTGAATTTTCCAAAAACACTAAAAATGGCCCAAAAAACAAACCAAGTGTCCAAATTGCATGAAATTTGAGGGATAGACACAAGAGAGTAAGGGGGAATCTAAAAGTGAAGTCACAATTTTGAGTTGACTTTTCCTACACAATCTGCTGTGTCTATCGCGATAGACTCATGACATCTTGAGTGGGACAGTTTTTGGAAATTGTGACTAGATAGCTTGAATCCACTCCTCATCTAGACCTTAACCATCATTTCAAATTTGAAATTGGACATCAAGAAGACAACCAAAGCACTTGTCTGGTGTTTTGAGTCAGACTTTAGAGACAAATTGGGTAAAGGGACTTGACCAAATTTCCAAACCTTGTGAAACTTGGTATACATGATGATCTACAGAGGGTAGGGAACACATCTGTGAAGAGAAAATTTGAAAAAAGCGTCATTTTAGAATACTTGGTGAGTCTATCGCGATAGACTATGAACTCAGTGATAGAAACTGAATTTTTCAAAAACCTCTAGGATAAGGAAACTAGTTGTCAAGAGAACTTTGTAAAAAGACCAAAACTGGGAAACTTTATGAGCCTAGCGCGATAGGTTGGGGATATTTAGCGGTGGACCTTATTTTGCAAATCCCTCCTAGGGATAGCATAAGCAGAGCCTACATAGCATACACACCAAATTTCAAGGTGTTTGGATCACTAGAAGTGAATCTAAAGCCCAGATAGAGATTCAGGTTCTGACAAAAACACTAAAAATGGCCCAAAACACAAACCAAGGGTCCAAATTGCATGAAATTTGAGGGATAGACACAAGAGAGTAAGGGGAATCTAAAAGTGAAGTCACAATTTTGAGTTGACTTTTCTTGCACAATCTGCCGTGTCTATCGCGATAGACTCATGACATTTTGAGTGGGATAGTTTTTGGAAATTGTGACTAGATATCTTGAATCCACTCCTCACCTAGACCTTAACCATCATGTCAAATTTGAAATTGGACATCAAGAAGACCACCAAAGCACTTGTCTGGTGTTTTGAGTCAGACTTCAGAGATAAATTGGGTAAAGGGACTTGACGAAATTTCCAAACCTTGTGAAACTTGGTATACATGATGATCTACAGAGGGTAGGGAACACATATGTGAAGAGAAAATTTGAAAAAAGTGTCATTTGAGCATACTTGGTGAGTTTGTCGCGACAGACTAAGAACCGAGTGATAGAAACTGAATTTTTCAAAAACCTCTAGGATACGGAAATTAGTTGTGAAGAGAACTTTGTAAAAAGACGAAAACTGGGAAACTTTATGAGCCTATCGCGATAGGTTGGGGATATTTAGCTGTGCACCTTATTTTGCAAATCCCTTCTAGGGATAGCTTAAGCAGAGCCTACAGAACATACACACCCAATTTCAAGGTGTTTGGATTACTAGAAGTGAATCTAAAGCCCAGATAGAGATTCAGGTTCTGACAGAAACACTAAAAATGGCCCAAAACACAAACCAAGTGTCCAAATTGCATGAAATTTGAGGGATAGACACAAGAGAGTAAGAGGAATCCAAAAGTGAAGTCACAATTTTGAGTTGACTTTTCTTGACAATCTGCCGTGTCTATCACGATAGACTCATGACATCTTCAGTGGGACAGTTTTTGGAAATTGTGACTAGATAGTTTGAATCCACTCCTCACATAGACCTTAACCATCATTTCAAATTTGAAATTGGACATCAAGAAGACCACCAAAGCACTTGTCTGGTGTTTTGAGTCAAACTTTAGAGACAAATTGGGTAAAGGGACTTGACCAAATTTCCAAACCTTGTGAAACTTGGTATACATGATGATCTACAGAGGGTAGGGAACACATATGTGAAGAGAAAATTTGAAGAAAGTATCATTTTAGCGTACTTGGTGAGTCTATCGCGATAGACTAAGAACCCAGTGATAGAAACTGAATTTTTCAAAAACCTCTAAGATAAGGAAACTACTTGTGAAGAGAACTTTGTAAAAAGACGAAAATTGAGAAACTTTATGAGCCTATCGCGATAGGTTGGGGATATTTAGCTGTGGACCTTATTTTGCAAATCCCTACTAGGGATAGCTTAAGCAGAGCCTACATAGAATACACACCAAATTTCAAGGTGTTTGGATCACTAGAAGTGAATCTAAAGCCCAGATAGAGATTCATGTTCTGACAAAAACACCAAAAATGGCCCAAAACACAAACCAAGTTTCCAAATTGGATGAAATTTGAGGGATAGACACAAGAGAGTAAGGGGAATCTAAAAGTGAGGTTCTAATTTTCAGTTGACTTTTCCCGCACAATCTGGTGTGTCTATTGCGATAGACTCATGAAATCTTGAGTGGGACAGTTTTTGGAAATTGTGACTAGATAGCTTGAATCCACTCCTCACCTAGACCCCAACCATCATTTAGAATTTGAAATTGGACATCAAGAACACCACCAAAGCACTTGTCTGGTGTTTTGAGTTGGACTTCAAAGACAAATTGGGTAAAGGGACTTGACCAAATTTCCAAACCTTGTGAAACTTGGTATAGATGATGATCTACAAAGGGTAGGGAAAACATATGTGAAGAGAAAATTTGAAAAAAGTGTCATTTTAGAATACTTGGTGATTCTATCGCGATAGACTATGAACCCAGGGATAGAAACTGAATTTTTCAAAAACACTAAAAATGGTCCAAAACACAAACCAAGTGTCCAAATTGCATGAAATTTGAGGGATAGACACAAGAGAGTAAGGGGAATCTAAAAGTGAAGTCACAATTTTGAGTTGACTTTTCCTGCACAATCTGCCGTGTGTATCGCGATAGACTCATGACATCTTGAGTGGGAAAGTTTTTGGAAATTGTGACTAGATAGCTTGAATCCACTCCTCATCTAGACTTTAATCATCATTTCAAATTTGAAATTGGACATCAAGAAGACCACCAAAGCACTTGTAAAAATTGTAAAAAGACCAAAACTGGGAAACTTTATAAGCCTATCGTGATAGGTTGGGGATATTTAGTTGTGGACCTTATTTTGCAAATCCCTCCTAGGGATAGCTTAAACAGAGCCTACATAGCATACACACCAAATTTCAAGGTGTTTGGTTCACTAGAAGTGAATCTAAAGCCCAGATAGAGATTCAGGTTCTGACAAAGAAACTAAAAATGGCCCAAAACACAAACCAAGTGTCCAAATTGCCTGAAATTTGAGGGATAGACACAAGAGAGTAAGGGGAATCTAAAAGTGAAGTCACAATTTTGAGTTGACTTTTCCTGCAGAATCTGTCGTGTCTATCGCGATTGACTCATGACATTTTGAGTGGGATAGTTTTTGGAAATTGTGACTAGATAGCTTGAATCCACTCCTCACCTAGACCTTAACCATCATTTCAAATTTGAAATTGGACATCAAGAAGACCACCAAAGCATCTGTTTGGTGTTTTGAGTCAGACTGCAGACACAAATTGGGTAAAGGGACTTGACCAAATTACCAAACCTTGTGAAACTTGGTATACATGATGATCTACAGAGGGTAGGGAACACATATGTGAAGAGAAAATTTGAAAAAAGTGTCATTTTAGCATACTTGGTGAGTCTATCGCGATAGACTAAGAACCGAGTGATAGAAACTGAATTTTTCAAAAACCTCTAGGTTAAGGAAACATGTTGTGAAGAGAACTTTGTAAAAAGACGAAAACTGGGAAACTTTATGAGCCTATCACGATAGGTTGGGGATATTTAGCTCTGGACCTTATTTTGCAAATCCCTCCTAGGGATAGGTTAAGCAGAGCCTACATAGTATACACACGAAATTTCAAGGTGTTTTGATCACTAGAAGTGAATCTAAAGCCCAGATAGAGATTCGGGTTCTGACAAAAACACTAAAAATGGCCCAAAACACAAACCAAGTGTCCAAATTGCATGAAATTTGAGGGTTACACACAAGAGAGTACGGGGAATCTAAAAGTGAAGTCACCATTTTCAGTTGACTTTTCCTACACAATCTACCGTGTCTATCGCGATAGGCTCATGACATTTTGAGTGGGACAGTTTCTTGAAATTGTGACTATATAGCTTGAATCCACTCCTCACCTACACCTTAACCATCATTTCAAATTTGAAATTGGACATCAAGAAGACCACCAAAGCACTTGTCTGGTGTTTTGAGTCGAACTTCAGAGACAAATTGGGTAAAGGGACTTTACCAAATTTCCAAACCTTGTGAAACTTGGTATACATGATGATCTACAGAGGGTAGGGAACACATATGTGAAGAGAAATTTTGAAAAAAGTGTCATTTAAGCATACTTGGTAAGTCTATCGCGACAGAGTAAGAACCCAGTGATAGAAACTGAATTTTTGAAAAACCTCTAAGATAAGGAAACTAGTTGTGAAGAGAACTTTGTAAAAAGACGAAAACTGGGAAACTTTATGAGCCTATTGTGATAGGTTGGGGTTATTTAGCTGTGGACCTTATTTTGCAAATCCCTCCTAGGGATAGCTTAAGCAGAGCCTACATAGCATACACACCAAATTTCAAGGTGTTTGGATCACTAGAAGTGAATCTAAAGCCCAGATAGAGATTCAGGTTCTGACAAAAACACTAAAAATAGCCCAAAACACAAACCAAGAGTCCAAATTGCATGAAATTTGAGGGATAGACACAAGAGAGTAAGGGCAATCTAAAAGTGAAGTCACAATTTTGAGTTGACTTTTCTTACACAATCTGCCGTGTCTATCGCGATAGGCTCATGACATTTTGAGTGGGACAGTTTTTTGAAATTGTGACTAGATAGCTTGAATCCACTCCTCACCTAGACCTTAACCAGCATTTCAAATTTGAAATTGGACATCAAGAAGACCACCAAAGCACTTGTTTGGTGTTTTGAGTCAGACTTCAGAGACAGATTGGGTAAAGGGACTTGACCAAATTTCCAAACCTTGTGAAACTTGGTATACATGATGATCTACAGAGGGTAGGGAACACATGTGTGAAGAGAAAATTTGAAAAAAGTGTCATTTTAGCATACTTGGTGAGTCTATCGCGACAGACTAAGAACCCAGTGATAGAAACTGAATTTTCCAAAAACACTAAAAATGGCCCAAAACACAAACCAAGTGTCCAAATTGCATGAAATTTGAGGGATAGACACAAGAGAGTAAGGGGAATCTAAAAGTGAAGTCACAATTTTGAGTTGACTTTTCCTGCACAATTTGCCGTGTCTATCACGATAGACTCATGACATTTTGAGTGGGATAGTCTTTGGAAATTGTGACTAGATAGCTTGAATCCACTCCTCACCTAGACCTTAACCATCATTTCAAAGTTGAAATTGGACATCAAGAAGACCACCAAAGCACTTGTCTGGTGTTTTGAGTCAGAATTCAGAGACAAAATGGGTAAAGGGACTTGACCAAATTTCCAAACCTTGTGAAACTTGGTCTACATGATAATCTACAAAGGGTAGGGAACACATATGTGAAGCGAAAATTTGAAAAAAGTGTCATTTTAGCATACTTGGTGAGTCTATCGCGACAGAGTAAGAACAGAGTGATAGAAACTGAAGTTTTCAAAAACCTCTAGGATAAGGAAACTAGTTGTGAAGAGAACTTTGTAAAAAGACGAAAACTAGGAAACTTTATGAGCCTATCACGATAGGTTGGGGATATTTAGCTATGGACCTTATTTTGCAAATCCCTTCTAGGGATAGCTTAAGCATAGCCTACATAGCGTACACACCAAATTTCAAGGGGTGTGGATCACTAGAAGTGAATCTAAAGCCCAGATAGAGATTCAGGTTCTGACAAAAACACTAAAAATGGCCCAAAACACAAACCAAGTGTCCAAATTGCATGAAATTTGAGGGATAGACACAAGAGAGTAAGGGGAATCTAAAAGTGAATTCACAATTTTCAATTGCTTTTTCCTGCACAAGCTGCCGTGTCTATCACGATAGACTCATGACATCTTGAGTGGGACAGTTTTTGGAAATTGTGACTAGATAGCTTGAATCCACTCCTCACCTAGACCTTAACCATCATTTCAAATTTGAAATTGGACATCAAGAAGACCACCAAAGCACTTGTCTGGTGTTTTGAGTCGGACTTCATAGACAAATTGGGTAAAGGGACTTGACCAAATTTCCAAACCTTGTGAAAGTTGGTATAGATGATGATCTACAAAGGGTAGGGAACACATCTGTGAAGAGAAAATTTGAGAAAAGTGTCATTTTAGCATACATGGTGAGTCTATTGTGACAGATTAAGAACCCAGTGATAGAAACTGAATTTTCCAAAAACACTAAAAATGGCCCAAAACACAAACCAAGTGTCCAAATTGCATGAAATTTGAGGGATAGACACAAGAGAGTAAGGGGAATCTAAAAGTGAAGTCACAATTTTGAGTTGACTTTTCCTACACAATCTGCTGTGTCTATCGCGATAGACTCATGACATCTTGAGTGGGACAGTTTTTGGAAATTGTGACTAGATAGCTTGAATCCACTCCTCATCTAGACTTTAACCATCATTTCAAATTTGAAATTGGACATCAAGAAGACAACCAAAGCACTTGTCTGGTGTTTTGAGTCAGACTTTAGAGATAAATTGGGTAAAGGGACTTGACCAAATTTCCAAACCTTGTGAAACTTGGTATACATGATGATCTACAGAGGGTAGGGAACACATCTGTGAAGAGAGAATATGAAAAAAGCGTCATTTTAGAATACTTGGTGAGTCTATCGCGATAGACTATGAACTCAGTGACAGAAACTGAATTTTTCAAAAACCTCTAGGATAAGGAAACTAGTTGTGAAGAGAACTTTGTAAAAAGACCAAAACTGGGAAACTTTATGAGCCTAGCGCGATAGGTTGGGGATATTTAGCTATGGACCTTATTTTTCAAATCCCTCCTAGGGATAGCTTAAGCAGAGCCTACATAGCATACACACCAAATTTCAAGGTGTTTGGATCACTAGAAGTGAATCTAAAGCCCAGATAGAGATTCAGGTTCTGACAAAAACACTAAAATTGGCCCAAAAGACAAACCAAGGGTCCAAATTGCATGAAATTTGAGGGATAGACACAAGAGAGTAAGGGGAATCTAAAAGTGAAGTCACAATTTTGAGTTGACTTTTCCTGCACAATCTGTCGTGTCTATCGCGATAGACTCATGACATTTTGAGTGGGATAGTTTTTGGAAATTGTGACTAGATAGCTTGAATCCACTCCTCACCTAGACCTTAACCATCATTTCAAATTTGAAATTGGACATCAAGAAGACCACCAAAGCACTTGTCTGGTGTTTTGAGTCAGACTGCAGAGACAAATTGGGTAAAGGGACTTGATCAAATTACCAAACCTTGTGAAACTTGGTATACATGATGATCTACAGAGGGTAGGGAACACATATGTGAAGAGAAAATTTTAAAAAAGTGTCATTTGAGCATACTTGGTGAGTTTGTCGCGACAGACTAAGAACCGAGTGATAGAAACTGAATTTTTCAAAAACCTCTAGGATAAGGAAACTAGTTGTGAAGAGAAATTTGTAAAAAGACGAAAACTGGGAAACTTTATGAGCCTATCGCGATAGGTTGGGGATATTTAGCTGTGGACCTTATTTTGCAAATCCCTTCTAGGGATAGCTTAAGCAGAGCCTACAGAACATACACACCCAATTTCAAGGTGTTTGGATTATTAGAAGTGAATCTAAAGCCCAGATAGAAATTCAGGTTCTGACAACAACACTAAAAATGGCCCAAAACACAAACTAAGTGTCCAAATTGCATGAAATTTGAGGGATAGACACAAGAGAGTAAGGGGAATCTAAAAGTGAAGTCACAATTTTGAATTGACTTTTCCTGCACAATTTGCCGTGTCTATCGCGATAGGCTCATGACATTTTGAGTGGGACAGTTTTTTGAAATTGTGACTAGATAGCTTGAATCCACTCCTCACCTAGACCTTAACCATCATTTCAAATTTGAAATTGGACATCAAGAAGACCACCAAAGCACTTGTCTGGTGTTTCGAGTCAAAATTCAGAGACAAATTGGGTAAAGGGACTTGACCAAATTTCCAAACCTTGTGAAACTTGGTATACATGATGATCTACAGAGGGTAGGGAACACATATGTGAAGAGAAAATTTGAAAAAAGTATCATTTTAGCGTACTTGGTGAGTCTATCGCAATAGACTAAGAACCTAGTGATAGAAACTGAATTTTTCAAAAACCTCTAAGATAAGGAAACTACTTGTGAAGAGAACTTTGTAAAAAGACGAAAATTGGGAATCTTTATGAGCCTATCGCGTTAGGTTGGGGATATGTAGCTGTGGACCTTATTTTGCAAATCCCTCCTAGGGATAGCTTAAGCAGAGCCTACATAGCATACACACCAAATTTCAAGGTGTTTGGATCACTAGAAGTGAATCTAAAGCCCAGATAGAGATTCAGGTTCTGACAAAAACACTAAAAATGGCCCAAAACACAAACCAAGAGTCCAAATTGCATGAAATTTGAGGGATAGACACAAGAGAGTAAGGGGAATCTAAAAGTGAAGTCACAATTTTGAGTTGACTTTTCTTACACAATCTGCCGTGTCTATCGCGATAGGCTCATGACATTTTGAGTGGGACAGTTTTTTGAAATTGTGACTAGATAGCTTGAATCCACTCCTCACCTAGACCTTAACCATCATTTCAAATTTGAAATTGGACATCAAGAAGACCACCAAAGCACTTGTCTGGTGTTTCGAGTCAAAATTCAGAGACAAATTGGGTAAAGGGACTTGACCAAATTTCCAAACCTTGTGAAACTTGGTATACATGATGATCTACAGAGGGTAGGGAACACATATGTGAAGAGAAAATTTGAAAAAAGTATCATTTTAGCGTACTTGGTGAGTCTATCGCAATAGACTAAGAACCTAGTGATAGAAACTGAATTTTTCAAAAACGTCTAAGATAAGGAAACTACTTGTGAAGAGAACTTTGTAAAAAGACGAAAATTGGGAATCTTTATGAGCCTATCGCGTTAGGTTGGGGATATGTAGCTGTGGACCTTATTTTGCAAATCCCTACTAGGGATAGCTTAAGCAGAGCCTACATAGAATACACACCAAATTTCAAGGTGTTTGGATCACTAGAAGTGAATCTAAAGCCCAGATAGAGATTCATGTTCTGACAAAAACACTAAAAATGGCCCAAAACACAAACCAAGTTTCCAAATTGGATGAAATTTGAGGGATAGACACAAGAGAGTAAGGGGAATCTAAAAGTGAAGTTCTAATTTTCAGTTGACTTTTCCCGCACAATCTGGTGTGTCTATTGCGATAGACTCATGAAATCTTGAGTGGGACAGTTTTTGGAAATTGTGACTAGATAGCTTGAATCCACTCCTCACCTAGACCCCAACCATCATTTAGAATTTGAAATTGGACATCAAGAAGACCACTAAAGCACTTGTCTGGTGTTTTGAGTCGGACTTCAAAGACGAATTGGGTAAAGGGACTTGACCAAATTTCCAAACCTTGTGAAACTTGGTATACATGATGATCTACAAAGGGTAGGGAACACATCTGTGAAGAGAAAATTTGAAAAAAGTGTCATTTTAGCATATCGGTGAGTCTATCACGACAGACTAAGAACCCAATGATAGAAACTGAATTTTCCAAAAACATTTAAAATGGTCCAAAACACAAACCAAGTGTCCAAATTGCATGAAATTTGAGGGGTAGACACAAGAGAGTAAGGGGAATCTAAAAGTGAAGTCACAATTTTGAGTTGACTTTTCCTGCACAATCTGCCGTGTGTATCGCGATAGACTCATGACATCTTGAGTGGGACAGTTTTTGGAAATTGTGACTAGATAGCTTGAATCCACTCCTCATCTAGACTTTAATCATCATTTCAAATTTGAAATTGGACATCAAGAAGACCACCAAAGCACTTGTCTGGTGTTTTGAGTTAGACTTTAGAGCCAAATTAGGTAAACGGACGTGACCAAATTTCCAAACCTTGTGAAACTTGGTATACATGATGATCTACAGAGGGTAGGGAACACATCTCTAAAGAGAAAATTTGAAAAAAGTTTCATTTTAGAATACTTGGTGATTCTATCGCGATAGACTATGAACCCAGGGATAGAAACTGAATTTTTCAAAAACCTCTACGATAAAGAAACTAGTTGTGAAGAGAACATTGTAAAAAGACCAAAACTGTTAAACTTTATAAGCCTATCGTGATAGGTTGGGGATATTTTGTTGTGGATCTTATTTTGCAAATCCCTCCCAGGGATAGCTTAAGCAGAGCCTACATAGCATACACACCAAATTTCAAGGTGTTTGGATCACTAGAAGTGAATCTAAAGCCCAGATAGAGATTCAAGTTCTGACAAAAAAACTAAAAATGGCCCAAAACACAAACCAAGTGTCCAAATTTCCTGAAATTTGAGGGATAGACACAAGAGAGTAAGGGGAATCTAAAAGTGAAGTCACAATTTTGAGTTGACTTTTCCTGCAAAATCTGTCGTGTCTATCGCGATAGACTCATGACATTTTGAGTGGGATAGTTTTTGGAAATTGTGACTAGATAGCTTGAATCCACTCCTCACCTAGACCTTAACCATCATTTCAAATTTAGAATTGGACATCAAGAAGACCACCAAAGCATTTGTTTGGTGTTTTGAGTCAAATTGCAGAGACAAATTGGGTAAAGGGACTTGACCAAATTACCAAACCTTGTGAAACTTGGTATACATGATGATCTACAGAGGGTAGGGAACACATATGTGAAGAGAAAATTTGAAAAAAGTGTCATTTTAGCATACTTGGTGAGTCTATCGCGATAGACTAGGAACCAAGTGATAGAAACTGAATTTTTCAAAAAACTCTAGGTTAAGGAAACAAGTTGTGGAGAGAACTTTGTAAAAAGACAAAAACTGGGAAACTTTATGTGCCTATAACGATAGGTTGGGGATATTTAGCTGTGGACCTTATTTTGCAAATCCCTCCTAGGGATAGGTTAAGCAGAGCCTACATAGTATACACACCAAATTTCAAGGTGTTTGGATCACTAGAAGTGAATCTAAAGCCCAGATAGAGATTCAGGTTCTGACAAAAACACTAAAAATGGCCGAAAACACAAACCAAGTGTCCAAATTGCATGAAATTTGAGGGTTACACACAAGAGAGTACGGGGAATCTAAAAGTGAAGTCACCATTTTCAGTTGACTTTTCCTACACAATCTACCGTGTCTATCGCGGCAGTCTCATGACATTTTGAGTGGGACAGTTTTTTGAAATTGTGACTATATAGCTTGAATCCACTCCTCACCTAGACCTTAACCATCATTTCAAATTTGAAATTGGACATCAAGAAGACCACCAAAGCACTTGTCTGGTGTTTTGAGTCGAACTTCAGAGACAAATTGGGTAAAGGGACTTTACCAAATTTCCAAACCTTGTGAAACTTGGTATACATGATGATCTACAGAGGGTAGGGAACACATATGTGAAGAGAAAATTTGAAAAAAGTGTCATTTAAGCATACTTGGTAAGTCTATCGCGACAGAGTAAGAACCCAGTGATAGAAACTGAATTTTTGAAAAACCTTTAAGATAAGGAAACTAGTTGTGAAGAGAAGTTTGTAAAAAGACGAAAACTGGGAAACGTTATGAGCCTATTGTGATAGGTTGGGGTTATTTAGCTGTGGACCTTATTTTGCAAATCCCTCCTAGGGATAGCTTAAGCAGAGCCTACATAGCATACACACCAAATTTCAAGGTGTTTGGATCACTAGAAGTGAATCTAAAGCCCAGATAGAGATTCAGCTTCTGAAAAAAACACTAAAAATGGAACAAAACACAAACCAAGAGTCCAAATTGCATGAAATTTGAGGGATAGACACAAGAGAGTAAGGGGAATCTAAAAAAGAAGTCACAATTTTGAGTTGACTTTTCTTACACAATCTGCCGTGTCTATCGCGATAGGCTCATGAAATTTTGAGTGGGACAGTTTTTTGAAATTGTGACTAGATAGCTTGAATCCACTCCTCACCTAGACGTTAACTATCATTTCAAATTTGAAATTGGACATCAAGAAGACCACCAAAGCACTTGTCTGGTGTTTTGAGTCAGACTTCAGAGACAAATTGGGTAAAGGGACTTGACCAAATTTCCAAACCTTGTGAAACTTGGTATACATGATGATCTACAGAGGGTAGGGAACACATGTGTGAAGAGAAAATTTGAAAAAAGTGTCATTTTAGCATACTTGGTGAGTCTATCGCGACAGACTAAGAACCCAGTGATAGAAACTGAATTTTCCAAAAACACTAAAAATGGCCCAAAACACAAACCAAGTGTCCAAATTGAACGAAATTTGAGGGATAGACACAAGAGAGTAAGGGGAATCTAAAAGTGAAGTCACAATTTTGAGTTGACTTTTCCTGCACAATTTGCCTTGTTTATCGCGATAGACTCATGACATTTTGAGTGGGATAGTCTTTGGAAATTGTGACTAGATAGCTTGAATCCACTCCTCACCTAGACCTTAACCATCATTTCAAAGTTGAAATTGGACATCAAGAAGACCACCAAAGCACTTGTCTGGTGTTTTGAGTCAGAATTCAGAGACAAAATGGGTAAAGGGACTTGACCAAATTTCCAAACCTTGTGAAACTTGGTCTACATGATGATCTACAGAGGGTAGGGAACACATATGTGAAGAGAAAATTTGAAAAAAGTGTCATTTTAGCATACTTGGTGAGTCTATCGCGACAGAGTAAGAACAGAGTGATAGAAACTGAATTTTTCAAAAACCTCTACGATAAGGAAACTAATTGTAAAGAGAACTTTGTAAAAAGACGAAAACTAGGAAACTTTATGAGCCTATCACGATAGGTTGGGGATATTTAGCTATGGACCTTATTTTGCAAATCCCTTCTAGGGATAGCTTAAGCAGAGCCTACATAGCGTACACACCAAAATTCAAGGTGTTTCGATCACTAGAAGTGAATCTAAAGCCCAGATAGAGATTCAAGTTCTGACAAAAACACTAAAAATGGCCCAAAACACAAACCAAGTGTCCAAATTGCATGAAATTTGAGGGATAGACACAAGAGAGTAAGGGGAATCTAAAAGTGAAGTCACAATTTTGAGTTGACTTTTCCTGCACAATCTGTCGTGTCTATCGCGATTGAATCATGACATTTTGAGTGGGATAGTTTTTGGAAATTGTGACTAGATAGCTTGAATCCACTCCTCACCTAGACCTTAACCATCATTTCAAATTTGAAATTGGACATCAAGAAGACCACCAAAGCATCTGTTTGGTGTTTTGAGTCAGATTGCAGACACAAATTGGGTAAAGGGACTTGACCAAATTACCAAACCTTGTGAAACTTGGTCTACATGATGATCTACAGAGGGTAGGGAACACATATGTGAAGAGAAAATTTGAAAAAAGTGTCATTTTAGCATACTTGGTGAATCTATCGCGACAGAGTAAGAACCGAGTGATAGAAACTGAATTTTTCAAAAACCTCTAGGATAAGGAAACTAGTTGTAAAGAGAACTTTGTAAAAAGACGAAAACTGGGAAACTTTATGAGCCTATCACGATAGGTTGGGGATATTTAGCTATGGACCTTATTTTGCAAATCCCTTCTAGGGATAGCTTAAGCAGAGGCTACATAGCGTACACACCAAATTTCAAGGTGTTTCGATCACTAGAAGTGAATCTAAAGCCCAGATAGAGATTCAAGTTCTGACAAAAACACTAAAAATGGCCCAAAACACAAACCAAGAGTCCAAATTGCATGAAATTTGAGGGATAGACACAAGAGAGTAAGGGGAATCTAAAAGTGAAGTCACAATTTTGAGTTGACTTTTCTTACACAATCTGCCGTGTCTATCGCGATAGGCTCATGACATTTTAAGTGGGACAATTTTTTGAAATTGTGACTAGATAGCTTGAATCCACTCCTCACCTAGACCTTAACCATCATTTCAAATTTGAAATTGGACATCAAGAAGACCACCAAAGCACTTGTATGGTGTTTTGAGTCAGACTTCAGAGACAAATTGGGTAAAGGGACTTGACCAAATTTCCAAACCTTGTGAAACTTGGTATACATGATGATGTACAGAGGGTAGGGAACACATGTGTGAAGAGAAAATTTGAAAAAAGTGTCATTTTAGCATACTTGGTGAGTCTATCGCGATAGACTAAGAACCCAGTGATAGAAACTGAATTTTCCAAAAACACTAAAAATGGCCCAAAACACAAACCAAGTGTCCAAATTTCATGAAATTTGAGGGATAGACACAAGAGAGTAAGGGGAATCTAAAAGTGAAGTCACAATTTTGAGTTGACTTTTCCTGCACAATTTGCCGTGTTTATCGCGATAGACTCATGACATTTTGAGTGGGATAGTCTTTGGAAATTGTGACTAGATAGCTTGAATCCACTCCTCACCTAGACCTTAACCATCATTTCAAAGTTGAAATTGGACATCAAGAAGACCACGAAAGCACTTGTCTGGTGTTTTGAGTCACAATTCAGAGACAAAATGGGTAAAGGGACTTGACCAAATTTCCAAACCTTGTGAAACTTGGTCTACATGATGATCTACAGAGGGTAGGGAACACATATGTGAAGAGAAAATTTGAAAAAAGTGTCATTTTAGCATACTTGGTGAGTCTATCGCGACAGAGTAAGAACAGAGTGATAGAAACTAAATTTTTCAAAAACCTCTAGGATAAGGAAACTAGTTGTAAAGAGAACTTTGTAAAAAGACGAAAACTGGGAAACTTTATGAGCCTATCACGATAGGTTGGGGATATTTCGCTATGGACCTTATTTTGCAAATCCCTTCCAGGGATAGCTTAAGCAGAGCCTACATAGCGTACACACCAAATTTCAAGGTGTTTGGATCACTAGAAGTGAATCTAAAGCCCAGATAGAGATTCAGGTTCTGACAAAAACACTAAAAATGGCCCAAAACACAAACCAAGTGTCCAAATTGCATGAAATTTAAGGGATAGACACAAGAGAGTAAGGGGAATCTAAAAGTGAATTCACAATTTTCAATTGCTTTTTCCTGCACAAGCTGCCGTGTCTATTACGATACACTCATGACATCTTGAGTGGGACAGTTTTTGGAAATTGTGACTAGATAGCTTGAATCCACTCCTCACCTAGACCTTAACCATCATTTCAAATTTGAAATTGGACATCAAGAAGACCACCAAAGCACTTGTCTGGTGTTTTGAGTCGGACTTCAGAGACAAATTGGGTAAAGGGACTTGACCAAATTTCCAAACCTTGTGAAACTTGGTATACATGATGATCTACAGAGGGTAGGGAACACATATGTGAAGAGAAAATTTGAAAAAAGCGGTGGACCTTATTTTGCAAATCCCTCCTAGGGATAGCATAAGCAGAGCCTACATAGCATACACACCAAATTTCAAGGTGTTTGGATCACTAGAAGTGAATCTAAAGCCCAGATAGAGATTCAGGTTCTGACAAAAACACTAAAAATGGCCCAAAACACAAACCAAGTGTCCAAATTGCATGAAATTTGAGGGATAGACACAAGAGAGTAAGGGGAATCTAAAAGTGAAGTCACACTTTTGAGTTGACTTTTCCTACACAATCTGCTGTGTCTATCGCGATAGACTCATGACATCTTGAGTGGGACAGTTTTTGGAAATTGTGACTAGATAGCTTGAATCCACTCCTCATCTAGACCTTAACCATCATTTCAAATTTGAAATTGGACATCAAGAAGACCACCAAAGCACTTGTCTGGTGTTTTGAGTCAGACTTCAGAGATAAATTGGGTAAAGGGACTTGACGAAATTTCCAAACCTTGTGAAACTTGGTATACATGATGATCTACAGAGGGTAGGGAACACATACGTGAAGAGAAAATTTGAAAAAAGTGTCATTTGAGCATACTTGCTGAGTTTGTCGCGACAGACTAAGAACCGAGTGATAGAAACTGAATTTTTCAAAAACCTCTAGGATAAGGAAACTAGATGTGAAGAGAACTTTGTAAAAAGACGAAAACTGGGAAACTTTATGAGCCTATCGCGATAGGTTGGGGATATTTAGCTGTGGACCTTATTTTGCAAATCCCTTCTAGGGATAGCTTAAGCAGAGCCTACTGAACATACACACCCAATTTCAAGGTGTTTGGATTACTAGAAGTGAATCTAAAGCCCAGATAGAGATTCAGGTTCTGACAACAACACTAAAAATGGCCCAAAACACAAACCAAGTGTCCAAATTGCATGAAATTTGAGGGATAGACACAAGATTGTAAGAGGAATCTAAAAGTGAAGTCACAATTTTGAGTTCACTTTTCTTGCACAATCTGCCGTGTCTATCACGATAGACTCATGACATCTTCAGTGGGACAGTTTTTGGAAATTGTGACTAGATAGCTTGAATCCACTCCTCACATAGACCTTAACCATCATTTCAAATTTGAAATTGGACATCAAGAAGACCACCAAAGCACTTGTCTGGTGTTTTGAGTCAAACTTTAGAGACAAATTGGGTAAAGGGACTTTACCAAATTTCCAAACCTTGTGAAACTTGGTATACATGATGATCTACAAAGGGTAGGGAACACATATGTGAAGAGAAAATTTGAAAAAAGTATCATTTTAGCGTACTTGGTGAGTCTATCGCGATAGACTAAGAATCAGTGATAGAAACTGAATTTTTCAAAAACCTTTAAGATAAGGAAACTACTTGTGAAGAGAACTTTGTAAAAAGACGAAAATTGGGAAACTTTATGAGCCTATCGCGATAGGTTGGGGATATTTAGCTGTGGACCTTATTTTGCAAATCCCTACTAGGGATAGCTTAAGCAGAGCCTATATAGAATACACACCAAATTTCAAGGTGTTTGGATTACTAGAAGTGAATCTAAAGCCCACATAGAGATTCATGTTCTGACAAAAACACTAAAAATGGCCCAAAACACAAACCAAGTTTCCAAACTGGATGAAATTTAAGGGATAGACACAAGAGAGTAAGGGGAATCTAAAAGTGAAGTTCTAATTTTCAGTTGACTTTTCCCGCACAATCTGGTGTGTCTATTGCGATAGACTCATGAAATCTTGAGTGGGACAGTTTTTGGAAATTGTGACTAGATAGCTTGAATCCACTCCTCACCTAGACCCCAACCATCATTTAGAATTTGAAATTGGACATCAAGAAGACCACCAAAGCACTTGTCTGGTGTTTTGAGTCGGACTTCAAAGACAAATTGGGTAAAGGGACTTGACCAAATTTCCAAACCTTGTGAAACTTGGTATACATGATGATCTACAAAGGGTAGGGAACACATCTGTGAAGAGAAAATTTGAAAAAAGTGTCATTTTAGCATATTGGTGAGTCTATCACGACAGACTAAGAACCCAATGATAGAAACTGAATTTTCCAAAAACACTACAAATGGCCCAAAACACAAACCAAGTGTCCAAATTGCATGAAATTTGAGGGATGGACACAAGAGAGTAAGGGGAATCTAAAAGTGAAGTCACAATTTTGAGTTGACTTTTCCTGCACAATCTGACGTTTGTATCGCGATAGACTCATGACATCTTGAAAGGAACAGTTTTTGGAAATTGTGACTAGATAGCTTTAATCCACTCCTCATCTAGACTTTAATCATCATTTCAAATTTGAAATTGGACATCAAGAAGACAACCAAAGCACTTGTCTGGTGTTTTGAGTTAGACTTTAGAGCCAAATTAGGTAAACGGACGTGACCAAATTTCCAAACCTTGTGAAACTTGGTATACATGATGATCTACAGAGGGTAGGGAACACATCTCTGAAGAGAAAATTGGAAAAAAGTGTCATTTTAGAATACTTGGTGATTCTATCGCGATAGACTATGAACCCAGGGATAGAAACTGAATTTTTCAAAAACCTCTACGATAAGGAAACTAGTTGTGAAGAGAACATTGTAAAAAGACCAAAACTGGGAAACTTTATAAGCCTATCGTGATAGGTTGGGGATATTTAGTTGCGGACCTTATTTTGCAAATCCCTCCTAGGGATAGCTTAAGCAGAGCCTACATAGCATACACACCAAATTTCAAGGTGTTTGGATCACTAGAAGTGAATCTAAAGCCCAGATAGAGATTCAGGTTCTGACAAAAAAACTAAAAATGGCCCAAAACACAAACCAAGTGTCCAAATTGCCTGAAATTTGAGGGATAGACACAAGAGAGTAAGAGGAATCTAAAAGTGAAGTCACAATTTTGAGTTGACTTTTCCTGCACAATCTGTCGTGTCTATCGCGATAGACTCATGACATTTTGAGTGGGATAGTTTTTGGAAATTGTGACTAGATAACTTGAATCCACTCCTCACCTAGACCTTAACCATCATTTCAAATTTGAAATTGGACATCAAGAAGACCACCAAAGCATTTGTTTGGTGTTTTGAGTCAGACTGCAGAGACAAATTGTGTAAAGGGACTTGACCAAATTACCAAACCTTGTGAAACTTGGTATACATGATGATCTACAGAGGGTAGGGAACACATATGTGAAGAGAAAATTTGAGTAAAGTGTCATTTTAGCATACTTGGTGAGTCTATCGCGATAGACTAAGAACCGAGTGATAGAAACTGAATTTTTCAAAAACCTCTAGGTTAAGGAAACAAGTTGTGAAGAGAACTTTGTAAAAAGACGAAAACTGGGAAACTTTATGAGCCTATCACGATAGGTTGGGGATATTTAGCTGTGGACCTTATTTTGCAAATCCCTCCTAGGGATAGGTCAAGCAGAGCCTACATAGTATACACACCAAATTTCAAGGTGTTTGGATCACTAGAAGTGAATCTAAAGCCCAGATAGAGATTCAGGTTCTGACAAAAACACTAAAAATGGCCCAAAACACAAACCAAGTGTCCAAATTGCATGAAATTTGATGGTTACACACAAGAGAGTACGGGGAATCTAAAAGTGAAGTCACCATTTTCAGTTGACTTTTCCTACACAATCTACCGTGTCGATCGCGATAGGCTCATGACATTTTGAGTGGGACAGTTTTTTGAAATTTTGACTATATAGCTTGAATCCACTCCTCACCTAGACCTTAACCATCATCTCAAATTTGAAATTGGACATCAAGAAGACCACCAAAGCACTTGTCTGGTGTTTTGAGTCGAACTTCAGAGACAAATTGGGTAAAGGGACTTTACCAAATTTCCAAACCTTGTGAAACTTGGTATACATCATGATCTACAGAGGGTAGGGAACACATATGTGAAGAGAAAATTTGAAAAAAGTGTCATTTAAGCATACTTGGTAAGTCTATCGCGACAGAGTAAGAACCCAGTGATAGAAACTGAATTTTAGAAAAACCTCTAAGATAAGGAAACTAGTTGTGAAGAGAACTTTGTAAAAAGACGAAAACTGGGAAACTTTATGAGCCTATTGTGATAGGTTGGGGTTATTTAGCTGTGGACCTTATTTTGCCAATCCCTCCTAGGGATAGCTTAAGCAGAGCCTACATAGCATACACACCAAATTTCAAGGTGTTTGGATAACTAGAAGTGAATCTAAAGCCCAGATAGAGATTCAGGTTCTGACAAAAACACTAAAAATGGCCCAAAACACAAACCACGAGTCCAAATTGCATGAAATTTGAGGGATAGACACAAGAGAGTAAGGGGAATCTAAAAGTGAAGTCACAATTTTGAGTTGACTTTTCTTACACAATCTGCCGTGTCTATCGCGATAGCCTCATGACATTTTGAGTGGGACAGTTTTTTAAAATTGTGACTAGATAGCTTGAATCCACTCCTCACCTAGACCTTAACCATCATTTCAAATTTGAAATTGGACATCAAGAAGACCACCAAAGCACTTGTCTGGTGTTTTGAGTCAGACTTCAGAGACAAATTGGGTAAAGGGACTTGACCAAATTTCCAAACCTTGTGAAACTTGGTATACATGATGATCTACAGAGGGTAGGGAACACATGTGTGAAGAGAAAATTTGAAAAAAGTGTCATTTTAGCATACTTGGTGAGTCTATCGCGATAGACTAAGAACCCAGTGATAGAAACTGAATTTTCCAAAAACACTGAAAATGGCCCAAAACACAAACCAAGTGTCCAAATTGCATGAAATTTGAGGGATAGACACAAGAGAGTAAGGGGAATCTAAAAGTGAAGTCACAATTTTGAGTTGACTTTTCCTGCACAATTTGCCGTGTCTATCGTGATAGACTCATGACATTTTGAGTGGGATAGTCTTTGGAAATTGTGACTAGATAGCTTGAATCCACTCCTCACCTAGACCTTAACCATCATTTCAAAGGTGAAATTGGACATCAAGAAGACCACCAAAGCACTTGTCTGGTGTTTTGAGTCAGAATTCAGAGACAAAATGGGTAAAGGGACTTGACCAAATTTCCAAACCTTGTGAAACTTGGTCTACATGATGATCTACAGAGGGTAGGGAACACATATGTGAAGCGAAAATTTGAAAAAAGTGTCATTTTAGCATACTTGGTGAGTCTATCGCGACAGAGTAAGAACAGAGTGATAGAAACTGAAGTTTTCAAAAACCTCTAGGATAAGGAAACTAGTTGTGAAGAGAACTTTGTAAAAAGACGAAAACTGGGAAACTTTATGAGCCTATCACGATAGGTTGGGGATATTTAGCTATGGACCTTATTTTGCAAATCCCTTCTAGGGATAGCTTAATCAGAGCCTACATAGCGTACACACCAAATTTCAAGGTGTTTGGATCACTAGAAGTGAATCTAAAGCCTAGATAGAGATTCAGGTTCTCACAAAAACACTAAAAATGGCCCAAAACACAAACCAAATGTCCAAATTGCATGAAATTTGAGGGATAGACACAAGAGAGTAAGGGGAATCTTAAAGTGAATTCACAATTTTCAATTGCTTTTTCCTGCACAAGCTGCCGTGTCTATCACGATAGACTCATGACATCTTGAGTGGGACAACTTTTGGAAATTGTGACTAGATAGCAAATTTCAAATTTAAAATTGGACATCAAGAAGACCACCAAATTGCATGAAATTTGAGGGATAGACACAAGAGAGTAAGGGGAATCTAAAAGTGAATTCACAATTTTGAGTTGACTTTTCTTACACAATCTGCCGTGTCTATCGCGATAGGCTCATGACATTTTGAGTGGGACAGTTTTTTGAAATTGTGACTAGATAGCTTGAATCCACTCCTCACCTAGACCTTAACCATCATTTCAAATTTGAAATTGGACATCAAGAAGACCACCAAAGCACTTGTCTGGTGTTTTGAGTCAGACTTCAGAGACAAATTGGGTAAAGGGACTTGACCAAATTTCCAAACCTTGTGAAACTTGGTATGCATGAGGATCTACAGAGGGTAGGGAACACATGTGTGAAGAGAAAATTTGAAAAAAGTGTCATTTTAGCATACTTTGTGAGTCTATCGGGACAGACTAAGAACCCAGTGATAGAAACTGAATTTTCCAAAAACACTTAAAATGGCCCAAAACACAAACCAAGTGTCCAAATTGCATGAAATTTGAGGGATAGACACAAGAGAGTAAGGGGAATCTAAAAGTGAAGTCACAATTTTGAGTTGACTTTTCCTGCACAATTTGCCGTGTCTATCGCGATAGACTCATGACATTTTGAGTGGGATAGTCTTTGGAAATTGTGACTAGATAGCTTGAATCCACTCCTCCCCTAGACCTTAACCATCATTTCAAAGTTGAAATTGGACATCAAGAAGACCACCAAAGAAGTTGTCTGGTGTTTTGAGTCAGAATTTAGAGACAAAATGGGTAAAGGGACTTGACCAAATTTCCAAACCTTGTGAAACTTGGTATACATGATGATCTACAGAGGGTAGGGAACACATATGTGAAGAGAAAATTTGAAAAAAGTGTCATTTTAGCATACTTGGTGAGTCTATCGCGATAGACTAGGAACCAAGTGATAGAAGTTGAATTTTTCAAAAACCTCTAGGTTAAGGAAACAAGTTGTGAAGAGAACTTTGTAAAAAGACAAAAACTGGGAAACTTTATGAGCCTATCACGATAGGTTGGGGATATTTAGGTGTGGACCTTATTTTGCAAATCCCTCCTAGGGATAGGTTAAGCAGAGCCTACATAGTATACACACCAAATTTCAAGGTGTTTGGATCACTAGAAGTGAACCTAAAGCCCAGATAGAGATTCAGGTTCTGACAAAAACACTAAAAATGGCCCAAAACACAAACCAAGTGTCCAAATTGCATGAAATTTGAGGGTTACACACAAGAAAGTACGGGGAATCTAAAAGTGAAGTCACCATTTTCAGTTGACTTTTCCTACACAATCTACCGTGTCCATCGCGATAGGCTCATGACATTTTGAGTGGGACAGTTTTTTGAAATTGTGACTATATAGCTTGAATACACTCCTCATCTAGACCTTAACCATCATTTCAAATTTGAAATTGGACATCAAGAAGACCACCAAAGCACTTGTCTGGTGTTGTGAGTCGAACTTCAGAGACAAATTGGGTAAAGGGACTTTACCAAATTTCCAAACCTTGTGAAACTTGGTATACATGATGATCTACAGAGGGTAGGGAACACATGTGTGAAGAGAAAATTTGAAAAAAGTGTCATTTTAGCATACTTGGTGAGTCTATCGCGACAGACTAAGAACCTTGTGATAGAAACTGAATTTTCCAAAAACACTAAAAATGGCCCAAAACACAAACCAAGTGTCCAAATTGCATGAAATTTGAGGGATAGACACAAGAGAGTAAGGGGAATCTAAAAGTGAAGTCACAATTTTGAGTTGACTTTTCCTGCACAATTTGCCGTGTCTATCGTGATAGACTCATGACATTTTGGGTGGGATAGTCTTTGGAAATTGTGACTAGATAGCTTGAATCCACTCCTCACCTAGACCTTAACCATCATTTCAAAGTTGAAATTGGACATCAAGAAGACCACCAAAGCACTTGTCTGGTGTTTTGAGTCAGAATTCAGAGACAAAATGGGTAAAGGGACTTGACCAAATTTCCAAACCTTGTGAAACTTGGTCTACATGATGATCTACAGAGGGTAGGGAACACATATGTGAAGCGAAAATTTGAAAAAAGTGTCATTTTAGCATACTTGGTGAGTCTATCGCGACAGAGTAAGAACAGAGTGATAGAAACTGAATTTTTCAAAAACCTCTAGGATAAGGAAACTAGTTGTGAAGAGAACTTTGTAAAAAGACGAAAACTGGGAAACTTTATGAGCCTATCACGATAGGTTGGGGATATTTAGCTATGGACCTTATTTTGCAAATCCCTTCTAGGGATAGCTTAAGCAGAGCCTACATAGCATACACACCAAATTTCAAGGTGTTTGGATCACTAGAAGTGAATCTAAATCCCAGATAGAGATTCAGGTTCTGACAAAAACACTAAAAATGGCCCAAAACACAAACCAAGTGTCCAAATTGCATGAAATTTGAGGCATAGACACAAGAGAGTAAGGGGAATCTAAAAGTGAATTCACAATTTTCAATTGCTTTTTCCTGCACAAGCTGCCGTGTCTATCACGATAGACTCATGACATTTTGAGTGGGACAGTTTTTGGAAATTGTGACTAGATAGCTTGAATCCACTCCTCACCTAGACCTTAACCATCATTTCAAATTTGAAATTGGACATCAAGAAGACCACCAAAGCACTTGTCTGGTGTTTTGAGTTAGACTTCAGAGACAAATTGGGTAAAGGGACTTGACCAAATTTCCAAACCTTGTGAAACTTGGAATACATGATGATCTACAGAGGGTAGGGAACACATGTGTGAAGAGAAAATTTGAAAAAAGTGTCATTTTAGCATACTTTGTGAGTCTATCGGGACAGACTAAGAACCCAGTGATAGAAACTGAATTTTCCAAAAACACTAAAAATGGCCCAAAACACAAACCAAGTGTCCAAATTGCATGAAATTTGAGGGATAGACACAAGAGAGTAAGGGGAATCTAAAAGTGAAGTCACAATTTTGAGTTGACTTTTCCTGCACAATTTGCCGTGTCTATCGCGATAGACTCATGACATTTTGAGTGGGATAGTCTTTGGAAATTGTGACTAGATAGCTTGAATCCACTCCTCCCCTAGACCTTAACCATCATTTCAAAGTTGAAATTGGACATCAAGAAGACCACCAAAGCAGTAGTCTGGTGTTTTGAGTCAGAATTCAGAGACAAAATGGGTAAAGGGACTTGACCAAATTTCCAAACCTTGTGAAACTTGGTATACATGATGATCTACAGAGGGTAGGGAACACATATGTGAAGAGAAAATTTGAAAAAAGTGTCATTTTAGCATACTTGGTGAGTCTATGGCGATAGACTAGGAACCAAGTCATAGAAACTGAATTTTTCAAAAACCTTTAGGTTAAGGAAACAAGTTGTGAAGAGAACTTTGTAAAAAGACGAAAACTGGGAAACGTTATGAGCCTATCACGATAGGTTGGGGATATTTAGCTGTGGACCTTATTTTGCAAATCCCTCCTAGGGATACGTTAAGCAGAGCCTACATAGTATACACACCAAATTTCAAGGTGTTTGGATCACTAGAAGTGAACCTAAAGCCCAGATAGAGATTCAGGTTCTGACAAAAACACTAAAAATGGCCCAAAACACAAACCAAGTGTTCAAATTGCATGAAATTTGAGGGTTACACACAAGAGAGTACGGGGAATCTAAAAGTGAAGTCACCATTTTCAGTTGACTTTTCCTACACAATCTACCGTGTCTATCGCGATAGGCTCATGACATTTTGAGTGGGACAGTTTTTTGAAATTGTGACTATATAGCTTGAATCCACTCCTCACCTAGACCTTAACCATCATTTCAAATTTGAAATTGGACATCAAGAAGACCACCAAAGAACTTGTCTGGTGTTTTGAGTCGAACTTCAGAGACAAATTGGGTAAAGGGACTTTACCAAATTTCCAAACCTTGTGAAACTTGGTATACATGATGATCTACAGAGGGTAGGGAACACATATGTGAAGAGAAAATTTGAAAAAAGTTTCATTTAAGCATACTTGGTAAGTCTATCGCGACAGAGTAAGAACCCAGTGATAGAAACTGAATTTTAGAAAAACCTCTAATATAAGGAAACTAGTTGTGAAGAGAACTTTGTAAAACGACGAAAACTGGGAAACTTTATGAGCCTATTGTGATAGGTTGGGGTTATTTAGCTGTGGACCTTATTTTGCAAATCCCTCCTAGGGATAGCTTAAGCAGAGCCTACATAGCATACACACTAAATTTCAAGGTGTTTGGATCACTAGAAGTGAATCTAAAGCCCAGATAGAGATTCAGGTTCTGACAAAAACACTAAAAATGGCCCAAAACACAAACCAAGAGTCCAAATTGCATGAAATTTGAGGGATAGACACAAGAGAGTAAGGGGAATCTAAAAGTGAAGTCACAAATTTGAGTTGACTTTTCTTACACAATCTGCCGTGTCTATCGCGATAGGCTCATGACATTTTGAGTGGGACAGTTTTTTGAAATTGTGACTAGATAGCTTGAATCCACTCCTCACCTAGACCTTAACCATCATTTCAAATTTGAAATTGGACATCAAGAAGACCACCAAAGCACTTGTCTGGTGTTTTGAGTCAGACTTCAGAGACAAATTGGGTAAAGGGACTTGACCAAATTTCCAAACCTTGTGAAACTTGGTATACATGATGATCTACAGAGGGTAGGGAACACATGTGTGAAGAGAAAATTTGAAAAAAGTGTCATTTTAGCATACTTTGTGAGTCTATCGCGACAGACTAAGAACCCAGTGATAGAAACTGAATTTTCCAAAAACACTAAAAATGGCCCAAAACACAAACCAAGTGTCCAAATTGCATGAAATTTGAGGGATAGACACAAGAGAGTAAGGGGAATCTAAAAGTGAAGTCACAATTTTGAGTTGACTTTTCCTGCACAATTTGCCGTGTCTATCGTGATAGACTCATGACATTTTGAGTGGGATAGTCTTTGGAAATTGTGACTAGATAGCTTGAATCCACTCCTCACCTAGACCTTAACCATCATTTCAAAGTTGAAATTGGACATCAAGAAGACCACCAAACCACTTGTTTGGTGTTTTGAGTCAGAATTCAGAGACAAAATGGGTAAAGGGACTTGACCAAATTTCCAAACCTTGTGAAACTTGGTCTACATGATGATCTACAGAGGGTAGGGAACACATATGTGAAGCGAAAATTTTAAAAAAGTGTCATTTTAGCATACTTGGTGAGTCTATCGCGACAGAGTAAGAACAGAGTGATAGAAACTGAATTTTTCAAAAACCTCTAGGATAAGGAAACTAGTTGTCAAGAGAACTTTGTAAAAAGTGGAAAACTGGGAATCTTTATGAGCCTATCACGATAGGTTGGGGATACTTAGCTATGGACCTTATTTTGCAAATCCCTTCTAGGGATAGCTTAAGCAGAGCCTACATAGCGTACACACCAAATTTCAAGGTGTTTGGATCACTAGAAGTGAATCTAAAGCCCAGATAGAGATTCAGGTTCTGACAAAAACACTAAAAATGGCCCAAAACACAAACCAAGTGTCCAAATTGCATGAAATTTGAGGCATAGACACAAGAGAGTAAGGGGAATCTAAAAGTGAATTCACAATTTTCAATTGCTTTTTCCTGCACAAGCTGCCGTGTCTATCACGATAGACTCATGACATCTTGAGTGGGACAGTTTTTGGAAATTGTGACTAGATAGCTTGAATCCACTCCTCACCTAGACCTTAACCATCATTTCAAATTTGAAATTGGACATCAAGAAGACCACCAAAGCACTTGTCTGGTGTTTTGAGTCGGACTTCGGAGACAAATTGGGTAAAGGGACTTGACCAAATTTCCAAACCTTGTGAAACTTGGTATACATGATGATCTACAAAGGGTAGGGAACACATCTGTGAAGAGAAAATTTGAGAAAAGTGTTATTTTAGCATACATGGTGAGTCTATTGTGACAGATTAAGAACCCAGTGATAGAAACTGAATTTTCCAAAAACACTAAAAATGGCCCAAAACACAAACCAAGTGTTCAAATTGCATGAAATTTGAGGGATAGACACAAGAGAGTAAGGGGAATCTAAAAGTGAAGTCACAATTTTGAGTTGACTTTTCCTACACAATCTGCTGTGTCTATCGCGATAGACTCATGACATCTTGAGTGGTACAGTTTTTGGAAATTGTGACTAGATAGCTTGAATCCACTCCTCATCTAGACCTTAACCATCATTTCAAATTTGAAATTGGACATCAAGAAGACAACCAAAGCACTTGTCTGGTGTTTTGAGTCAGACTTTAGAGACAAATTGGGTAAAGGGCCTTGACCAAATTTCCAAACCTTGTGAAACTTGGTATACATGATGATCTACAGAGGGTAGGGAACACATCTGTGAAGAAAAAATTTGAAAAAAGCGTCATTTTAGAATACTTGGTGAGTCTATCGCGATAGACTATGAAGTTAGTGATAGAAACTAAATTTTTCAAAAACCTCTAGGATAAGGAAACTAGTTGTGAAGAGAACTTTGTAAAAAGACCAAAACTGGGAAACTTTATGAGCCTACCGCGATAGGTTGGGGATATTTAGCTGTGGACCTTATTTTGTAAATCCCTCCTAGGGATAGCTTAAGCAGAGCCTACATAGCATACACACCAAATTTCAAGGTGTTTGGATCACTAGAAGTGAATCTAAAGCCCAGATAGAGATTCAGGTTCTGACAACAACACTAAAAATGGCCCAAAACACAAACCAAGTGTCCAAATTGCATGAAATTTGAGGGATAGACACAAGAGGGTAAGGGGAATCTAAAAGTGAAGTCACAATTTTGAGTTGACTTTTCTTGCACAATCTGCCGTGTCTATCACGATAGACTCATGACATCTTGAGTGGGACAGTTTTTGGAAATTGTGACTAGATAGCTTGAATCCACTCCTCACATAGACCTTAACCATCATTTCAAATTGGAAATTGGACATCAAGAAGACCACCAAAGCACTTGTCTGGTGTTTTGAGTCAGACTTCAGATACAAATTGGGTAAAGGGACTTGACCGAATTTCCAAACCTTGTGAAACTTGGTATACATGATGATCTACAGAGGGTAGGGAACACATCTGTGAAGAGAAAATTTGAAAAAAGCTTCATTTTAGAATACTTGGTAAGTCTATCGTGATAGACTATGAACTGAGTGATAGAAACTGAATTTTTCAAAAACCTCTAGGATAAGGAAACTAGTTGTGAAGAGAACTTTGTAAAAAGACCAAAACTGGGAGACTTTATGAGCCTAGCGCGATAGGTTGGGGTTATTTAGCTGTGGACCTTATTTTGCAAATCCCTCCTAGGGATAGCTTAAGCAGAGCCTACATAGCATACACACCAAATTTCAAGGTGTTTGGATCACTAGAAGTGAATCTAAAGCCCAGATAGAGATTCAGGTTCTGACAAAAACACTAAAATTGGCCCAAAACACAAACCAAGGGTCCAAATTGCATGAAATTTGAGGGATAGACACAAGAGAGTAAGGGGAATCTAAAAGTGAAGTCACTGTTTTGAGTTGACTTTTCTTGCACAATCTGCCGTGTCTATCGCGATAGACTCATGACATTTTGAGTGGGATAGTTTTTGGAAATTGTGACTAGATATCTTGAATTCACTCCTCACCTAGACCTTAACCATCATTTCAAATTTGAAATTGGACATCAAGAAGACCACCAAAGCACTTGTCTAGTGTTTTGAGTCAGACCTCAGAGACAAATTGGGTAAAGGGACTTGACCAAATTTCCAAACCTTGTGAAACTTGGTATACATGATGATCTACAGAGGGTAGGGAACACATATGTGAAGAGAAAATTTGAAAAAAGTGTCATTTTAGCATACTTGGTGAGTTTATCGCGACAGACTAAGAACCGAGTAATAGAAACTGAATTTTTCAAAAACCTCTAGGATAAGGAAACTAGTTGTGAAGAGAACTTTGTAAAAAGACAAAAACTGGGAAACTTTATGAGCCTATCGCGATAGGTTGGGGATATTTAGCTGTGGACCTTATTTTGCAAATCCCTTCTAGGGATAGCTTAAGCAGAGCCTACATAGCGTACACACCAAATTTCAAGGTGTTTGGATCACTAGAAGTGAATCTAAAGCCCAGATAGAGATTCAGGTTCTGACAAAAACACTAAAAATGGCCCAAAACACAAACCAAGTGTCCAAATTGCATGAAATTTGAGGCATAGACACAAGAGAGTAAGGGGAATCTAAAAGTGAATTCACAATTTTCAATTGCTTTTTCCTGCACAAGCTGCCGTGTCTATCACGATAGACTCATGACATCTTGAGTGGGACAGTTTTTGGAAATTGTGACTAGATAGCTTGAATCCACTCCTCACCTAGACCTTAACCATCATTTCAAATTTGAAATTGGACATCAAGAAGACCACCAAAGCACTTGTCTGGTGTTTTGAGTCGGACTTCGGAGACAAATTGGGTAAAGGGACTTGACCAAATTTCCAAACCTTGTGAAACCTTGTATACATGATGATCTACAGAGGGTAGGGAACACATCTGTGAAGAGAAAATTTGAAAAAAGTATCATTTTAGCGTACTTGGTGAGTCTATCGCGATAGACTAAGAACCCAGTGATAGAAACTGAATTTTTCAAAAGCCTCTAGGACAAGGAAACTAGTTGTGAAGAGAACTTTGTAAAAAGACCAAAACTCGGAGACTTTATGAGCCTATCCCGATAGGTTGGGGATATTTAGTTGTGGACCTTATTTTTCAAATCCCTCCTAGGGATAGCTTAAGCAGAGCCTACATAGCATACCCACCAAATTTCAAGGTGTTTGGATCACTAGAAGTGAATCTAAAGCCCATATAGAGATTTATGTTCTGACAAAAACACTTAAAATGGCCCAAAACACAAACCAAGTGTCCAAATTGCATGAAATTTGAGGGATAGACACAAGAGAGTAAGGGGAATCTAAAAGTGAAGTCCCAATTTTGAGTTGACTTTTGCCGCATAATCTGCCTTGTCTATTGCGATAGACTCATGACATCTTGAGTGGGACAATTTTTGGAAATTGTGACTAGATAGCTTGAATCCACTCCTCACCTAGACCTTGACCATCATTTCAAATTTGAAATTGGACATCAAGAAGACCACCAAAGCACTTGTCTCGTGTTTTGAGTTAGAGTTCAGAGACAAATTGGGTAAAGGGACTTGACCAAATTTCCAAACCTTGTGAAACTTGGTATACATGATGATCTACAGAGGGTAGGGAACACATCTGTGAAGAGAAAATTTGAAAAAGTGTCATTTTAGCATACTTGGTGAGTCTATCGCGATAGACTAAGAACCGAGTCATAGAAACTGAATTTTTCAAAAACCTCTAGGATAAGGAAACTAGTTGTGAAGAGAAGTTTGTAAAAAGACCAAAACTGGGAAACTTTATGAGCCTATCGCGATAGGTTGGGGATATTTAGCTGTGGACCTTATTTTGAAAATCCCTCCTAGGGATAGCTTAAGAAGAGCCTACATAGCATACACACCAAATTTCAAGGTGTTTGGATCACTAGAAGTGAATCCAAAGCCCAGATAGAGATTCACGTTCTGACAAAAACACTAAAAATGGCCTAAAACACAAACCAAGTGTCCAAATTGCATGAAAGTTGAGGGATAGACAAAAGAGAGTAAGGGGCATCTAGAAGTGAAGTCACAATTTTGAGTTGACTTTTCCCGCACAATCTGCCGTGTCTATCGTGATAGACTCATGACATTTTGAGTGGGACAGTTTTTGGAAATTGTGACTAGATAGCTTGAATCCAATCCTCACCTAGACCTTAACCATCATTTCAAATTTGAAATTGGACATCAAGAAGACCACCAAAGTACTTGTCTGGTGTTTTGAGTCAGACTTCAGAGACAAATTGGGTAAAGGGACTTGACCAAATTTCCAAACCTTGTGAAACTTGGTATACATGATGATCTACAGAGGGTAGGGAACACATATGTGAAGAGAAAATTTGAAAAAGTGTCATTTTAGCATACTTGGTGAGTCTATCACGATAGACTAAGAACCGAGTGATAGAAACTGAATTTTTCAAAAACCTGTAGGATAAGGAAACTAGTTGTGAAGAGAAGTTTGTAAAAAGACAAAAACTGGGAAACTTTATGAGCCTATCGCGATAGGTTGGGGATATTTAGCTGTGGACCTTATTTTGAAAATCCCTCTTAGGGATAGTTTAAGTAGAGCCTACATAGCATACATACCAAATTTCAAGGTGTTTGGATCACTAGAAGTGAATCTAAAGCCCAGATAGAGATTCATGTTCTGACAAAAACACTAAAAATGTTCCAAAACACAAACCAAGTGTCCAAATTGCATGAAATTTGAGGGATAGACACAAGAGAGTAAGGGGAATCTAAAAGTGAAGTCACAATTTTGAGTTGACTTTTCCTGCATAATCTGTCGCGTCTATCGCGATAGACTCATGACATTTTGAGTGGGACAGTTTTTGGAAATTGTGACTAGATAGCTTGAATCCACTCCTCACCTAGACCTTAACCATCATTTCAAATTTGAAATTGGACATCAAGAAGACCACCAAAGCACTTGTCTGGTGTTTTGAGTCAGACATCAGAGACAAATTGGGTAAAGGGACTTGACCAAATTTCCAAACCTTGTGCAACTTGGTATACATGATGATCTACAAAGGGTAGGGAACACATCTATGAAGAGAAAATTTGAAAAAAGTGTCATTTTAGCATACTTGGTGAGTCTATCGCGATAGACTATGAACCCAGTGATAGAAACTGAATGTTTCAAAAACCTCTGAGGCATAGCTTGGAAAGGTGCTATCAAGGACACATAAAAATTTTGAAGTCATTTGGACATCAGAAAGTGGGTCTAAGACCATTTGAGAGGATTCAGCTTGGAGAAAACACGAGATCGGGTCTAACTGACAAAGAAAAAGTCCAAACCACTTGAAAATTGGAAGGAGGACTAAGGAGAGGTGTTGGAACATAGTGGTAGAGTCAAAGTTCAAGTTTGACCTATAAAAGGGGTACTTGCTGAGTCTATCGCGATAGACTAAAAGAAGAGCCAAAGAAATTGAAAATTTCAAAACCCTCTGGAGCATTGCTTGTTTAGCCATTAAAGAGGTTACACAAAAAATTTGGTGGATTTTGGACATTGGGAAGTCATCCTAAGTCTATTTTCTAGTGATCAGATAGACTCAGAATTCTAGAGTTGGAGTTAGAGACCTAAGAAAAACTCCAAAACAAGTGGAAATTGGTGAGCAAGGTGTACAGAGCATAGGGAACACAGTGGTAAAGAGAAATCTGGAAAAGTTTCAAAACTGAAGAATCTGTTGAGTCTATCGCGATAGACTAGGGTTTTTTCACAAAAATTGAAAATTTTGAAAATTGACCTTAGGTCCTTGTTCTACATGTTGTTGTGAGCGTATGGTTAAAATTTGAGTAAATTTGGAGTATTGTAAGTGCATCTAAGAGGATTACTTCATAAGATCAGAAAAGAAACCGTTGTTTGATGCAAGTTACAAAGGAAAAGTATTCCAAATTGGTTGAAACTTGGTGAGTAGTATCTCAAGAGAAGGGGAAACTCAAAGCTGTAAAAATAGTTGAAAAATTGTATCCAAGTAACACTCTGGTGAGTCTATCACGATAGACTCAGAAATTCATTGTAGAAAAATCAAAAGTCAAATCTGACTTCATAATTGGGTTCAGAAGGCCCATTATACCCTGTACACAAAGTTTGAGTGCATTTGGACATCTGCAAGAGGTACTTGGTGAGTCTATCGCGATAGACATGTCAGGAAACAAATTTGAGAATTTTTTTTGAAACCAAGTATACCACTGGGTTTATCATTGCCTAAGGAGTGCACACACCAATTTTGAGCTCAAACTGACCACTTGC
Source organism: Adiantum capillus-veneris (assembly GCF_014529385.1). Taxonomy (NCBI): domain Eukaryota; kingdom Viridiplantae; phylum Streptophyta; class Polypodiopsida; order Polypodiales; family Pteridaceae; genus Adiantum; species Adiantum capillus-veneris. The sequence goes on along the minus strand of NC_140938.1, from coordinate 58,274,966 downwards.
AAAAACATCAGATAGAGAAACTTTCCAAATTACATCTCACTGTTTTGGTCATAACTTTCACATACGGACTCCGATTCCAAAACTTTTTTTATCAAAACGTAGCTTGAAAGCAGCACTAAAAATCTTAGAGTAAATTGACCAAAATGGTTGCTGTTTAAGGCCTCAAAATGCATCCGGAAGTCAGGGGTGTCTAAAACCGACAATTTGAGAGAATTGTGAGAAAACGCTCACGGTTTTGGACATAGTTTTGGATTTTCCCTGACCAAAACACTTGAACACACTGAGAGAGGTACTACTATAGGAATCTAGATCTATTAAGCCTAGAAGTCATGTCTACATCATACTCAGACTCAGACTCAGCTTATACAAGAACATGGATTGCAGGGATAGATGAGCACCCGCCCATAATAGATCTTCCAAACCTACAGTACATAAAGACCAATTTTGTGGAGAGAGTTTGGACGTATAACCATGAAAGTGAAGGACTATATAGGTATATTAATGGAAATCAATTCAACCTTTACAGTTGCTTAGAGCCTTACCCAGAAGAGCTAACAGAGTACAAGCTCGTATATGTCTATACATACGAGGTCGACCGACAATGGACATCTTTATTTGTTGACAAGTATGGACGAGAATATAGAGCTGTAGAAAGCACAAATCCGCGAACCAAATTAGAGATGAGTGGATATTTGGTCAATGAAGTACCTCAGATACATCCACCAAACATAGGAACCTCTAAGAGAATTCCAAAGAGGGGACCACCACCTGGATTTCCCCCTAGAGTGATAACGAGAGATGAAACGATACCAGAGAGGAGTATGGTTCCATACTTTGCACCCCAAAGTATAAGACCATCTCAGCTAAGAAAATGGGTAAATAGAAAGTACAATGGCATAGGAGACCCATACGCCCATGTCTCGGCTTTCAAGCAAGTCCTACGAGCAGAACGAGTAGAGGACTTCCACATGCAGTATGAGGGTTTTGGTTTTACATTGGAGGACAATGCACAAGCATGGTTTGAACTATTGAACCGGAGAGAGTTCAAAACCATTGAGAAAATTTTGGATGAATTTGTTCAAGAATTCACCAAGAGAGGCATAAAACATAACACCCTTCCTATGATTCAGGAATTTAAACAAGGCGAAACAGAAACATTGCGACATGCAATACTGCGTTTCAAGCAATATGTTGCTAGATGTCCTACCCAAGAGTTACCCACGCCAGAATCTCAGATCCTATGCTTCATCAGAAGGCTTAGGAATGAGAATCTCCAAAAGGACCTATACATGAAAAGATACCAAACCTTGGAAGAGGTGACCAAAGTGGCGGTTGACCTAGTTGACAATTTCGAATTCTATGAAGATGGTCAGAAGCGAGTGAGAAAAAGAAAACCGCTGATCTTGAGGATCAAAGAGGGAATCTAGGACCAAACCAAGTAAATGTTGAGGAGCAAATCATAGAGAATGTGATGCAACGCATCAACCACTCTGACAGAGTACCAGCCTATACAGTTCCTAAACGACACAGGTGCATGACATGTGGAGGGGACCATCCGACGCAACATTGTCCTGACTATAGACCTAAGACTCCACCAGGGTTTGAGCATGTTATGTCTCAACCGCCTAGATATCATTCTGTAGCGGAACAAGTGTTCCTAAGTGAAACACCCATAGTTGCTAGAAATGCATATGTGAATCATGAGCTTCAAATAGAAAGATATGTGGTAGATCAGAGGCCACTTCAAGGTCAATATCAAGTATTGAAACAACAACCAATACGTCCATGTGACAAATGTGGTAGTAGCGATCACTTGATTAAGGATTTTCCACACCATGATATCATGATAAATGTATATTGTAATGAGTATGCAGTCACACATATGATTTTGGATTGTCCTAAGAATCCAAGAAAGAAAGGTAAAATGCAACCACATGTTACCTTTCCTTCTACCAAAAAATTAGAGAAAGAACGAGCCGCAACAAAAGGAGAGACGGCAACAACAACAGAGCAAGAAAAAATTGCAAAAGAACAGGTGCTTAAACAACCAGAAGATGAAAGTAAGCAAGTTGCTCCAATAAACGTTGTCACAAGAGCACAAGCAAAAATGCAAGAGCAGAAGCCTGCAGATGGAGAGACTAGTAAGAGTTCCAAAAGCCGTAGAAACTCTAGACGAGCAAGAAGGACTAGATTGAAAGCGAGACTAGAAAGGGAGAAAGGAGAAGAAAAGGTTGTTACAGTTGAGTTGGAAACAACTCAAGAGCAACAGACACAGCAAAGGGAAGTTGAAACCCTTAAACCAGTTGAAGCACCCAAGAGTGCTAGTTCAGGAGGATCTGTCCTAGTGGACAAAGTGAATGAGCCTTTAGACGCGATTTTACAGGCTTATGAGGCTAGATTGGCAAATAGACAGACCTTAGAACAAAGATGGATGACTTATCCTTATCTTGAACTAGAGAAACAGAGGCTAGAAATGTGTAAGAAGCTCATCAAAACTGCCCAAGCATTGCTAGAACCACCTCCACCAGAATTGAAGGATAGGATAGTCACCCCAGTGCACGAAGATGAGAGCATTAAAGTAGACGAATTGCCTAGAGAAGAGGTAGATCATAGGGAAGAACCACTGCCAAGGTCGCAAGACTCGAGGGTAGTCCAAAATACAACAGATGAATCAATGAGGGATTTCCCACCCTATGTTCCTATAGTTGAGGAGCAGTGGCCAGAGGAGTTATGGAAGGCTGTCCGAGATGCCCAAAAAAGAGAAGAGGATGCTGGACCAACACCATTTCCTGAAATCACATTAGATAGACCACAAATGAGTGTTGATGTGAAGTCATATTATGGTGATGTAGGATCGATAGCCTCCGAAGACAGTAGACCTGCATCGTTAAGAACTTTGCCACAGTACGTGGGAGATTTTGAGGCAAAGTCTAAGATTGTGAGAGTTCCATCACAGAGGCTAGGGGGGACAAAAGAATTGGACACAAAAATTTTGACTGACTTGCTATCCACGCCGGTGAAGTGCACAATTACGTTGGCAGAACTTTTCAAAATCAGACCAAGTATGTGGACGGATATAGGAAAATGCTTGGAAAAAATTGGGATCAAAAGCCCGTTAAGGTTCCTAGAAAAAGAGCTCAATGAGATCGAGAAGCCTAGATCAAATGTAAGACCGGTACCTCTGAACAAAGTAGGAGAGTACTGTGAAGGAGAAGATGGTAATGCCACTTTGCATGTTGACTACAATGGGATTGAAACAAAAGATATACTTGACAGCGGAGCAGGAATTTCCATAGCAACAAAACGAATATGGGAGAAATGGGGTAGACCCGCCTTTAGAGCAACCAGAATAAAATTAAAGTTAGCGGATGGGCATGTGGAAAGACCCATGGGATTGCTAGAAGCGATAGTGGTTTCTTCTTGTGGTATAGAGTATGCGCATACTTTTGCCATAGTTGACTTTGGAAAGAAAAATAACTATGAAATCATCCTTGGAAGACCATTCATGAGACAACTCAAGATGGTACAAGATTGGGGTTATGATTATCTATACTTGAGACATGCTGAAACCACAACACGTGTAAATATGAGAAATCATAGTTACCAAGATGTTACTAGAACGCCCGTGGAAGATTTTGATTCTACAACACAAAGTGGATCAACAGACCATCCGTGGATGGGCAAAAAGAAAGAAATATGGATGTGCGGAGCATCGGAGTGTAGTGACTTTGGGAGAAATGAGAATGCCTTAGAGAGGGTCTTAGAAGATGATGCTTACATAAGAGAACCTTTTCCGGAAGAGGTGTTAGAACCGCTAGAGTGGACTCAGATATTGGCTACTTTGGAAGTCTGTGTTAATGAGACCACACCAACAAAATTTTGCGATGAGAATGGATATGACATAGTCCCCTACTACATGCAAAGGGTTATGGGTGGTGAGACAGATGACGAATTTGAGTATGAGTTCGAAACAGGGTTATCAGCTATGGGGATAACACAAAACCAGATACCTAGCCCGAATACTGGTCATATAGAAATAGGTGCTCTTTGCGATCAGTGTGCGATCACAAACTTGATTACAAACTGTCGAACTCGAATGCGTAGTACAAAGGAGGAGCGGCAATTCAAAGAAGCAAAGTTGCAGGAAGAAGGGCTAAGATCCAAAGAAGATGCTTCAGGTCCAGCGCCTACAAACAATCAATATGAAGACTTGGAATCAATCAAAGAAGAGGTGTAGCAAGTGACAGGAAGTTCAGACACTATTGGTGACATTTCAACAGCTGAAGTTGAGGAAGAAGAGCCTATGACTCTACAGGACCCAAATGCTGATTTTGTCTCTCCAAAAGACATATCAGAGGAAATGGTGGTCAAGCAGGACCTAGAACACACAGATGAACTTAGAAGTGTGAACAATGAAGAAGAAGACGACAAGGAGTCCAGGCCAAATATTGCTCAAGTCACTCAAGAGAACACAGGAAATCTAGTACCAAAGAAAATCAACTTTTTGCTAAGTGCACAAGACGGAGTCAAGATAAATTTTATGGCAAAAATTGATACAAATTCCACGACTAATGTCATGTCATATGGCATGTGGTTACTTCTAGGTAAGCCAAAGATTTATGATATTCAGATAAAGGTAAATCTCTCACCTGAAGTAGATGTTATAAGTATGGGGATTGCAGAAGCTACTCTCCAACTACACTCACAGAATGTCAAAGAAAAATTCTTGGTGGTAGATTCTCGACAAATGGGAACACACTTGATTCTGTCCAAGCCATGGGCACAAGTCTTTGAAGACGAGCCTGAATCTTCAACAATGGTCATCACGATAAGCTATCAAGTGGCAACAGAGGTCAAGCCTGCAACAGTTTAAAGATTCTTGGCTATTGAAAAAGGCAAAGCTAAAGTAAGCCCACACTCTCTAGCCCAGCCAATGCAAGTGCAAGACAAAGCGTCTACATCAAAAGCCAAACCATTGATGGGGGCTTTTCACAAACCAAGCTCCCATACCCCTCTTCTCTCGTCCCCACCCCATGAAAACCCCCTCTTAGGGAGGGAGTGATAAAAGGCATTGGAAAAAGTAAGAAAAAAATAAAGTATGATTATGTAAATATATAAGAAAGGTAAAATAGGCCACCTCATGCGTGCGGGGTAGCCCATCCCCACCTTGCCTCCTTTTTCTTCATTGTTGCCCCGCCGGGTGTCCTTTTTCCTCTCCTCCACTCAAAAGGTCAACCCCCTCTCTCTTACCCTTGTCCTTTCTCCTTTCTCTCTCCCCTCAAGCTACCCCACCTCTCACCAATAATGCATTATAACTCACCAATAATGCACCCTAACTCACATGCAACTTACCCTATCTTCCAAAATAGTATACCCCACCCCCTCTTTCTCTCTCCTATCATATCCCATGACCCAAATACCCCCCTCTCTCTCTAAAGGGCGCCATGTCTCTTGTCTTGTAGCTAAATAACCTCCCCCACACTCACACACACTCAGTTTCACTGAAAAAGGTGCCCACAGACCCATCCCCACCCGGTGGTTACCTGATTTTTCTTGTGTTCACACACATCTGCACACAGGTTCACTTCTGAACACACTCCCCTCTCTCCCCTCTTGTAATTACTTTATTCTCCATGTCACCTCTCACTTTTTTTCATCAACCCATCTCTCTCTCTTAGTCTCTCTCTCATGAGACTGCTATTCTGGCACATATACACACAGCTAGACAAGTGGGGCCCACAGTCACATGGCCTATGTAGATAATGATTTCTTCATTTCTAAATTCTAGAATTTCTCCCCCCTCCTCCCCTATATAAAGAGGGGTCACCATCACACTAAGGACACACACCATCACCAAAGAGTACACTATGCACTGTGTGTGCCTAGTGCACACACACACACCCACACCATCACCATCACCGCAATCACCATGCTTGTCTTGAGCATGACCTCTACACCCTTGGCTATGGAAGATGAAGGGCAAATAAATGAAGGACGATGGCCATAACCCTCGTGCGAGTCTTCGCCATCAACTCCCACCTATCCGCCATGCGCTCTACCACTCTCTCCCTTCTCATTCCCCTACCCTATGCTCCCCATTTCATCGCCTTATTCTCTAAATAAAGCTTGAGGTTTTGTGAGTATGTTTTCTTGCAATGTTTTTCCCATGTGAGGTGTGCGGATTCGCCATCCTTTTGTGGTGCCTAAGTACTAAGCCACTATACCCCCTCCCTCACTCTCTCTCTCTCTCTCTCTCTCTCTCACTTGATCTCATTCCCTTTCCTCTTCATCATTACTCCCAAGCATCCATCTCTCTTGGATGAAAACTTTGTTATGGTGGTGTGTTGTTTGCTTCCTAGCCGCTGAAGCTAGGTGGTGCCCCCTGTTTGCTTTACCATGACAGGCTCGAGGTGCGCCATTCGATCCCCGGTGTTTTAGAGGCCGTCGGGGTTTCGGGTTCGCTTTGCTCCCGTCACCATCAACAAAACAATGGAAACACAAGCAAAAAGTCTATCAACCAAAGTTTCCATCGCACGAAAGTCTCCAAAGGAAGTCAAAACAGGTCAACCAAGTGCTAGTATCCAAGGCACGAATTAAAGTTAATGATCCAATTTGGATACAATCACAGGAACAACCTCAACAAGCAAAGGTAACAGGATGGATCACATCAAGCGAGTCAATTATTGCACAAGGCTACAAGAAAGGAATTTCAGATGTTTGGGTCAACAAGCCCAAGATAACAGCCTGGCGATATCCATCCCATGACAACCACTCAGTCAGGAATCAACAAAGCCGTCGACGTCAATCACATAACTCAACCAAGAGAAAGGATACGTACAAAAGGAAAAAGAGAGGGTCTTCCACTGGACAAACCATACGACAAGTATGGGTAATGAAATCAGAATTCTACCAGACTACCCAACAAAGTCAAGTGAAGATCACCTCCAAGCAAGTCCAAAGATTCATTCCAGTCTAGTTACTCGAAGCACAAGGATTCTATGAGGGTAACTTTCAAATCTGGTTACCTAAGGTAGTAGCTTATCAAGGAATCACCCAGGAAAAGCAAGAAACATCAAGAAATCAAGAGCAGCCACCCGCTACACCCAAGAGTACTACAACCTATAGATGGATCCCTCGTCAATTACTACAAGAGAACGGCTTTTACAAAAGCAACAGCCATATTTGGAAGTTAAAGACAAGGTACCATCAAGTCAAAGAAGAAACAAGGCAAGTGACAAAGGAGATCACACAAGGCCCAAGAACAATGTGGGTTTCAAAAACCACGATTGAGGCTCAACAACAAGAAAGATACACAACTCCTTTACAGCCTCTTAACAACCAAAAGAAAGCAACGGTAAATGCGTAGGTCACAGTTTTGAAGAAAACTATCTGGAAGAAGAAGACTTCATCAACCATTGCTTCAACATCAATACCTGTCTCATCAAGCGACCACAATTTGCTACCAAGGAATGAAGAGCAGATATATGCCAATGTATTGGACAACATGGCATCTCAAACAGAAACTAACGAGAAAGGCCTAAACATCAAAATCATATGGAATTGGATTTCAGGCCGTGATCAGGTAAGTCCAAGTCGCCATTAAACTTACATGGCATAAGAGTCTAGAGTCGGGCAGCTAAGCCACTAAATGAGCAAAGTGTCAGACCCAAGCTTCAAGTTAATATTTTTCTGTGGTCTATGAGTCTAGCTAATAGGTATAAGCTCAAGCTGGAGAGTTGAGCATACATAAAGTCATGTCGCTCATGCTGGAAGAGGTGAGCATAAGAGTCAAAGTCCATATAATATATAAGGTGGAGAAGGCGGAGTAGTCAAAAAAAAGAAAAGAAAAAAACACTCACGCACTTGACACAGTGAGGAAGACTGGAGAAACCTCGACAACAAAAACCCTTCTTGTGAGTAGTGAAAGCTTTTGAAGCACTCAAGCTATATGTTTTTCTCTCTACACTAACTCCATGAAGAACCCATCAATACTCTTCTTTCGCACCGCATCTTGTTTAACATGCATAACTCTGTGCAAGTATATAGATGTCCCATCGTTGGACATATGCATTAGGCACTCGTTTTTATTCCACCCATGCACTTACACAAACAAATGACTATGACCAAGCGGAAACAGGTTTTATAAGACTTTGCTCAACAACAATGACTCTGACTTCAAGCTACTAGCACCACTTATCCATTTATATCAAGCCCATACTAGTAGCCATATAGCCATATGTACTTTAACTCAGCAGAACTCTATAACATCAGAACCTAAGTACATATAACCTAAGTACATATAGCCTCGCATTTAATTATGACTAAAGAAATTTTTTCCCACTGGGTTTTTCCCTTTAGTCTTATCCAGGTATCTAAGACCTTCATTTTGTATATACGCTACATTTTACTTTTACTCTTTTATTTTTTATAACACAAAAACAAGAAGAACCACGATATCCCCACACTACTAATTGCAAATCTACTGACAAGTCAAAAGGGAGAGGCCAAAAAAAAAAAAAGCTTGACAAAGCTTCAAGTCAACTTACAGGTACGACCGCCAGATAACAACCACAGGAAAAGAAAACTAGAGCTACAATGACAACAACCTGTTGCACCAACAAGTCGATACAACCTCATGCAATTCAAGATATAACAACCAATAGGAGGGGGAGAGTTCCACGCTTCAGATACACTATAGCTACAACTTCAAGGATCACGCAACGCAACCAACTGTAGAAGAGGCTACCACAACAACTTCAACCAGCACCAAGACATCAAGAGCTCGTCAAGGCTAGCAAAGAAATAGGGTCTTGTCGGGGACGACAAGAATTCGGAGGGGGAGAGTGTTGAAAGGACGCCCTTTCAACAACGTTTCCATAAAGACTCCATTACATATTCCTCAAAGATTTTGTAAAGATTCCACATGAAGATGGTGATGAAGTAATGAAGATGAAGATGGATGCTGCAACATGAAGATACGAGTTCATGGATGTCATCGAATATCCCGTTATTATTATTTTGAGCCATTACGGCCACTTTTGTAATGTTTACGGGAACCTCATATTTTAAATCGGCACTTGTATTTTGGCCGTAGATGCTTGTATAATGAGTAAAGCCAACTCAGTTTCGTGTAATTAAGCTCTGTAGAAGCCTAGGGACAATTCAGGTCATTTGGCCGGACATTAGGTTTGAAGGCTTTGTATATAAGCTAAAACCTAAGGCTTTGTAAAAAACACATTACGTTGTTGGGAAACAAACAAACTGAAACACCTCTATAGTGATGTCACCCAAGAGCTTTGAAAGAGAACTAAAGACACCAAAAGCTTCACAAAATCCTTTTGAAACACCAAAAGTCCAATAGGAGTGGACCCTTGGGAATTTACTAGCCGTCGCCCACCCAAGAGACTATGTCACATAGGAGCAAAACCCTGCCAAAGCATGGATTTACAACACACACCGACCAATGTATATCAAGACAAGAGCCTCTCCTTTCACAATTAAACATCAAAAACCCACAAATTCAACATCAATTCCACAATTCATATATACATGCCCTCCAATTCTGTCAGCACACAATTTGCCACTAGGCTGCCATAGCCATAACCCTACAGAGAACTAGTCGTAACCTGATGATCACAACTCCAATTGGGACACTTTAAAGCTTGAGAGAAAGCTTGAAAAATGACTGGAGAGAAAGATGAAGATGACTAAAATTGATTCCATACGCTCCCATGAGCAAAATTGACGCGAATAGAGAGCTGTCCCAGCACGACTACACGTAGAGAAGGCTAGTCGGGGCAAAAAACTGCATCCCAGAGCACCAAGGAGGCAGAACGAGCTAAAACCTGAAAATTTCTGATGTTTGGCTGAACTTTTTTAGTTTGTACATGAGTTTTAGTTATATGCAAGTCTCGCTTCAAAAAACTCACTCACGGGCACTTACAGTAGCCTTACAGCTGTCACTAGACTAGCGACTTGCAGTGCATGTACGTGTGCTTGCTAAAGCAAGATAAAAACCCCACAAAAAGAAATCCCATACACACTTTTGACATCGGGCATCGTGTTCGTATGTACAAATTTACGAAAAATGGGTTTCTCAAAGTGCGCGCAACATAGTTTGCCAACCCCCCAGTCTGCTAGAGCATTCATGCTCAGTAGTAGCATAATCATATTGTCCACCCGGATCAAAGGGCCATACAACATAAGCAAAAATTGCATGAAGAAACATCAGCCATATCAATTGTGTCACTCCCAATATCAAGGCATAAACCATATGTAGAATCCAAATCCTCTATAGGCATAAAGTACTCTCAACAGATACCACACGGAGAAAGACTTTTGTCAATATAGCATGCAAAGAAGCCTTTAACATCTCATCCAAAAAGTCTTCAACTTTTATCTCAGCCATTTTTATATCCTCATGCATATCCATTTTATTCTCCCCACTCTTCATTAAGCCTCTATCCAATTCAACCATATCATGCTTGATAGGTAAGCCATCTTCCATATATGACTTAGGCTCCTTAACAAGAGGATCAAACAAGGTAGCATCAACCATATTCACATGAGGCATAAAAAGAGAGCCTCCATCATTTTCCATATCTTCTAAAACCTCAATATTCTCTTCATCAATGAAGGCAGGATCATCCACACCATCATGCACACCATGAAGCTTCTCATTGATAGGATCCTCATCAACAACACAAGTAGTATACTTAGTTGCTGCATCACCCTTTTGCATACAATCACCCAAAGAAGATGCCCGAGATCCCTCATCATACACATCACCATCTTTGTCATTTTTATCTTCCTCGACCTCCATCCTGTGATCTTTGACTACCTCATCTACAAGAGAAGAACTCATAGCAACAACATTCGTATCAAAAGCATACTCATCCTCATTGTAACATATATGAGAAGCATTAGCCATGTGACTTGGACATTCAAAATGATCATCTCCTTGCATTTGAGACTCTTTCATGACCATGGTAGCCTTCTTGTCTACATCCACCCTACTAGAATCATCATCTTTGACATGAAGGTTGACATCAAATCTCTTAAACAACAAAGATGGCATACATTGAGCATTCTTCTTGATCTCATTATGCATATGAAATTCTTCTTTCACATGCTCAAGAGAATGAGAAACATGGAAGTCTTCATTGCATACGTTGTCCATATTTATGTCTAAAACATAAGATACATTTGGCTTCACATCTTCTTGGAATCCAAGCTGCCTCACTCTCTCTAGCTTCCATTCCTTATGCTTTGCAACCTTTACTGCATCATCAAATGTAAGTGGCCTTTTAAGCTCAACCTTTAGCTTCAAATCAGCTCTCAAACTTTGCATAAACAAACACTTTTTAAGCATAAGAGGAGGAGAATCACTTCCCAAAGAAACACACCATCTTCTTGACAAAGCATTGAACTCCTTGGCAAAGGCATCTACACTTTGACCATCACATTGTACAAGTCCTTCAATTGAGTGCCATACATCCGTTCGGTCCTCTACCTTCTTGAACTTGTCAAGAAAAACCTTCTTTAATGCATCATAAGTCATCACCAATGGAGGTTGAGATGATTTCCACCAAGACTCATACTCATCATACAATATCCTTGCATCTTCTTTCAAGCAAAAGAACAAAATCTTGAGCATAATCATTGGATCTTCCTTACTGGAAATCAAACACGCAAACTCCATATTTTCAATGAATGCATCAGCATCCTCACCTACATGACCATAGAAATTTGGAAACTCTGTCACCATAGCCATCAAAGCTGTCAATTGAAGGTCACTTGAAGAAGATCCTCGGTGGTGGGCACCAAAACACTATTGAGAAACAAACAAACTAAAACACCTCTATAGCGATGTCACCCAAGAGTGTTGAAAGAGAACTACAAGACACCAAAAGCTTCGCAAAATCATTTTGAAACATCACAAGTCCAATAGGAGTAGACCCTTGGGAATTTACTAGCCGTCGCCCACCCAAGAGACTATGTCACATAGGAGCAAAACCTTGCCAAAGAATGGATTTACATCACACACCGACCAATGCATATGAATACAAGAGCCTCTCCTTTCACAATTAAACATCACAAACCCACAACTTCAACATCAATTCCACAATTCATACATACATGCCCTCCAATTCTGTCAGCACACAATTTGCCACTAGGCTGCCATAGCCATAACCCTGCAGAGAACTAGTCGTAACCTGATGATCACAACTCCAATTGGGGAACTTTAAAGCTTGAGAGAAGGCTTGAAAAATGACTGGCGAGAAATCTGAAGATGACTAAAATTTATTCCATACGCCCCCATGAGCAAAATTGACGCAAACAGAGAGCTGTCCCAGCACGACTACACGTAGAGAAGGCTAGTCGGGGCAAAAAACTGCATCCCAGAGCACCAAGGAGACAGAACGAGCTAAAACCTGAAAATTTCTGATGTTTGGCTGAACTTTTTTTAGTTTGTACATGAGTTTTAGTTATATACAAGTCTCGCTTCAAAAAACTCACTCACGAGCACTTACAGTAGCCTGACAACTGTCACTAGACTAGCGACTTGCAGTGCATGTACATGTGCTTGCTAAAGCAAAATAAAAACCCCACAAAAAGAAAGCCCATACCGACTTTTGAAATCGGTCCTCGTGTCCATATATAAAAATTTACAAAAAACGGGGTTCTCAAAATGCGCGCAACAACGTTATCTCAAATAAGATATAGTCGTGGGTTCTGCAGCACACAGTAGTGAGCTTCACGCACACACACCATCGCGCACACTAATCACATTGCAGATATGAGAGTAGGAGCGTGTTAGCATCAAGGAGCTCTCCGTGTCTACGCAAGCAATGCAAGCCGATGACCACATCGCGAGCCCGCCTGCTACGAGCTATATTTGGTCGTAAGTACCTCAAACGACATCCATTCTGAATGATCGAGTAGTCGTTAGAATGAGGGCGAGAAGCTCTTCGTGTTGATGTCTTTGTAGATCAGTTCCGGACACTTTGAAAATTGCTGTTTTGAGTCTATCGCGACAACGAATAGAGGTCTTAGAGTTATGGTTTTCAGGGTTTAGGTGTTTGGCCACATAGGATATGTCCTTGTGAGTCTTACCCTCCGATTTCAAGTCATTCCGATATGATTTGAGACTATTTCGAGCTTGTAGTGTTTCGTAGGATGCGTTGTCTGTTTCCTTGCTTTATGGTAGTGTTGTGGTAGGATTAGGGACTGTAGAGTGTTGTTCGTGTCTAGCTCAGGGTTGACAACCCAGAGATTGCCTCCATGCCCTAGTCGGGTCAGCTACGTGCTCGGATTGATAGTTTGTTGGTCTGTGTTCTCGCTGTGCTCCATCATCCGTTGCGGCGTACCCGCTAACATCTATGATGATTGTGCAGAAGTTAATCATCTATTACAGTTGGTATTTGCATGGTTATAGTCTATCATTGTGTGTTATATTGATGCATCTAATTAGTGCATTAATCTTGATCTCATATTGCATATGGGAGAAGTTTTGGTTACGATAATCTTAGGACGAGTTTATGAGTAATTAGAGCATAATCATCTCATTGTATTCTTGAGTTAGCTTGCACACTTATAGTTGTGAATGCTTTGTAAATTAGCCTAGTATTATGTGTAAGATTAAGGCTATCCTTATCCAGTTTTCTCATTGGTTGTTGTGGGAATTTTTGTACCACACATAGTTTCTTCGTTTTTCCAAAAGAACTAATCCTAGTAGTGAGAAATGGCTCCCAAAAGAACTTGGTTCGGTGGTGCTAACGATGGCAAGGCAAGAACTAGCAACATGGTGACCAACGGTAAAGCAACAATGAGAGAGGGAAATCCGGCCATCTCACGAAGCGACGAGGAGGAAATTCATGAGGTAGGATGGATTTTATTTTGTACCTTACATAAGCATTGCATTACGATAGCTTTAGGAATGTCTAAACTTCCTCGCAATATGTTGGAAATCCGCTTGGCACAACGGCATAAGTACTTTAATGGTTTTATCTAAATTTAAATTTAAAGTGATTAGGAAAGAAATTCTTTATGGAAAGACTGTTTTGAGGTAGGAAAGAATGTTTGTTAGGAAAAACTATCTCGACCAAATTTCATTCATTATTCCAATGTCGACTTAGTCTGAACCCCCTATTGATCACAGGGTGGTGGCTCATGAAGTTAGCTCAGGAGTTAAATCCACGACTTGCTTTTTATGTGGTGGATATGTCCATGGATTGCTTTTGATAGGGTGGATACATTTTTTTACCCGGAGAGTTACTCCAGGAATTGGGTGGATCATGGACTGGTTGTATGGGCGGCTAGTTGACAACGGGTGGAGTTAACACTCGCTGGAGGTCCTCATGACTTCAGGACATTGGAATTTTAAATGAAGTATTGTATTGTGGAGTACTTTTTCCTAGGAATGATATGTTTTGGTGCCGATTTTTCTTGATTGAAGAGATTGTCTTAAAGAATTTGTGTTGAGGAACTATAAAGAAGGAATCATAAGTGTTGAACAACAATGTGTTAGTAATTAGGCCACACAAAGATTCTGTGTGAGCGCACGGTGGAAAGTGGGGGCTTGGCTCGCTGTGCCAAAGCCCACAAGATGGGTGGTCCCGATAAGTCGAGAACTCTCTACCCTGTGTGATAGAGTACAAAATTAGATATCTTATTACACTAGAGCGGCACGAACTCGGTGTATGTGCCTCTGAAATCTACGGGGAAAAAGGCACCGAGGTTTCTTCTCCTCCTGGAAGATGAGATTAGGACCGATAGTACGTAATTATGATTCCCCTGTAGGACAGAGCTAGACTCCTTTCACTGGTGGCTTGGACTCAACTAACTAAGCGATGAGAGACCATCCACTGGTTTTCTTCTAAGCCAATTTTTTTTGTTAGCTTCCGCATAGGATCTAGCGACCATCAGGTGTCATCCAGTTCCATCAAGGTGAGACGGGGAGGGGATCTCAGAGCTGGTATCACAGCTTAGGATTCAAAGCCTAGGTTAGTTTGAAAAATTTGTACTGTCTAAAAATTTTAAAAAACGAGAAAAAATTGGATAGCTAATCCAAAGCTTATGCGGCGATATTTCAGTAAGATCATGTGGTTGAATATCGTAAGTTCCAAGTTTTCGAGCTTATTTATGAGAGTGCCTGTCGTTCTCCAAAACTAACTCGGATAGATAAAGACTAGGAGCTCGACTAGAGCAATGAAGGCGAGATTTATTACATCAATGTTTGGAAGCTGGGATGTCTTACCATGAACTTAAAGAAACTACGCTGGGTAGAGGAACTGAGAGTAGTTCAGCTGTACTACTTCTTGGGTACAAACTCGACTATCATTGTTCCCACTAATCCAAAAGGCACGGAGAAACCCCTGAACGAATGGCTATGGGAGAAAGTGGTGGAGATAATTTCATATCGAAGGCTCAAAACTTTTTCTATTCCTCAGTGTACCCCTAGGAATATGGATCTTGTAATTCACTTCCCGATCTCCAATGAGTATAGGAACTGCTATACCAACCAGTTAGAGGATTGTAGAAATGTGAGTACAAACACCCATCGTTTGTATTACCATATCCCAAGACAACCGACTATGCGGAATTTTTTTTATGTGCCACAGAAAATTCTAATAAGTTAGGATGAGATACCCTAAGCCTCTTTTGTAAGGCTATCCTTATAAATATTCACTTTATGAATAAAGAATCAAGTCTTTTGAATTGAGTGTCTTGATCTTGTGTCTATTCTGAAGCTAAATTTAAGTCTTAGTCATGTGATAAGTTTTTAAAATTGTCAGTCTATCGATCTTATGAAATCATGTAGGTACCTCCTTCTGCTCTTTATACTGCAGTTGAGGAGAAAAAACTTCTTCTCAAGCAAGCACAACCCCCCAACTTCAAAGGTGAAGGGGTTAACGTGGAACGAGATGCAGAGGTTAGGATCGAGGCCATGGAGGATTGTTTTGAAGCTGCAGAAACTCATTCGTAGAATCAAACTATGCTTGCTGTGTTCCGACTCACCGGAGACGCCAAAATATGGTGGAAACAACTTTTTCTCACATAAACAGCTATCCTTGACTGTAGAGGAGTAATACTCCAAGTTCGTGACTTTGAAGAGATATGTGCTAAAGATGACCTTGGAAGAGCAAGTGGCCAGGTTTTGCCAGGGCTTCATAGAACCATTGAAAAGTAGGTTGGAAGCTCTTAGACCAACAACATTACACAATGCTTTGTTAAGAGCTAAGCCGTTGTCGTGCAGATCCGCTCCCATGCTAAGAAAGATGTCAGAAAAATGAACATCAAGTTTGTTTGAAGCTTATATGTTTAATGAACAGAGATTAAGGCGTGGTAACAGGCCAAGTTCAATGCTGAATGTATGTCAAATGCGGCTGAAAGGGCCAAAACATGCCTTAATGATGCTAAAAAGTGTTATGTTTGAAGTGGGCACGGATGGAATATTGTGACCTAGAACTGCAGTGCTGAACGTGCTCTATCCGTCTGTCTTTACGACTCATCGATTGGAGCTACGGTGAAGAAGTTATGGCAGTTTAAAGTTCAAGCTGATTGCAGATTCATAGCGGATTGGGCAACTGCAACTGAGGGGATAAAAATGAAGTGAATGCATGGACTTGAAGTGCTTGCTTTGTGGAGCGCGTCGATCTTTTCAGATCAGTAATCGAATTTACGGTTGCCAAGTTATTGGCCGTTAAAGATGCACCAGGGGCCAGTTCCGTACCAGTCCAGTCGGCTCGATCGGAGTGCTATTTGGGAAATTTTGGTCTTTATCCAGTTTTGGAATGCAATGATTGCGAGAAGTGCCCAACACGGATGCGGTAAGAAGCTTCGGGCTATTTCCAGCGAGTGCGAAGTGAGTGCTCTGAGGCCAAAGCAATCACCTATGCTTGCATCTTGGAGGCGTAATTGCACTAAGAAACTAGTAAGGGCATTAAAATTCTTGACAATATTGTTAGTCAGGGACTGCTGGAGAAAGTTGTCGTGCTCGGGAATGCTATGCCTAGCAATGCTTGGCCAATATGAGAGCCAAATGTCATGCCCTTCTAACCATGGCCAAGGGCCCATTTAACCTAAGGCTGCCCAAGGGCCTAAGGCCGGCCAAGGACCAAAGGCCGCCCGCAACTAAAGACAATGGCCACTCTATTTTTAATAGCGTGTGAAGCCAGGAAGAAAAGGATGGGCATGGTGGGCAACAGACGGCCACAGGCAGCACTGAGGAGATTGGGCTCGCGCCCGCCACAGGGATTCTTGGACGAGCATGCGCATGAGATGAAAATGCATCAGCAGCCCATGGCGATCAGATTCGGCCCCGCTCTCCCCGGATTTGGTGCAGTTGAGAAACCGCCATGGCCACGTCATAGGGATGGGTCCCGCCACGTCAGCTACCCATTAGCGATATCGCTAATGGGTAGGCTATTTTTAGGAAGGGGGGCATGAAGCCTACAAAAAGAGGTGTCGTGTGATTTTGTGGGATCCTCATCATCTTGTTGAACTTCCTTTCTCCGGGAGAAGAGGAAAAAGCTCTTAAGCTCTCATAAGCCAAGCTAATCTTAATATCCTTAAGCCAAGCCAAAGATTCTAAGCCTCATTAGCCATTCAATTCCTCAAACTTAGCCTCCCTAATCCATCCTAAACCTGCTCTAAGCCCATTAGCCATTCGAATCGGGAAGAAAACCTTCCATAACCCGTAATAATCCTAAGCTAAACCTCCCTAGTGATTCGAATCTCATTGAAACCTAATAATCCTAAACCGATTCTTCTTAATTCTAAGCTTATTCATCCTAATGTTGAGCCGATTCATCTCAATCCTAAGCCATTCTATCATAATCCTAATCCAAAACTTGATAGTTATGGTAAATCTAAGCCGCTCTTATGCAAAAAACTCCCAAAGTCATAGCTGAAGAGAAGATCAAGCTTTCTCTCTCTCGACCTCGAAGCAGTAGGAGGGAGTGAAGCAGGTCATTATTGATTTTCTTGATTAACACCTGGATTAAGCCATGTTTTATCTTGTAAGGAGCATTAAGACTCCATTAATGATTGATTAACGGTGGATCCTATTGATTAATTGGTATCAAGCGAACTGATTGTTTTAAGATCTGTTTTTGCTCATCGTGTCCCCACCTCTTTTCCCCACACCTCTCACAGCCAGGGGCCCGATGCCTTACCGGGTCACCTTTCGCACATTTATCCCCCAACAATCTTGGTGAACCCGACGCGAAACGAGCCGGGGTGAGCAGTGTGGTGGAGAAGGATGTCGACACCGCAAGAGGCTGCCATGCAAAAAATGATGCACCAGTTTGCTGCTTACATGCAACAGCAATAGGCTGCCCAACAACAATACAATTTGCAAGAAAGGATCGGTAAAGCTCAGCACACGGTTACCGAGAAATTTCATCGATTTGAAGGCCGGGATATTAGCAAGTTTTGCAATATCTACGAGCAGGCAATGGAAGTGAATGGAATTGATGATAAGAATGCAGTGGAAGGGCTCCATTTAATTGCAGAGCCGAAACTTAGGAGTCGAATTAATGAAATTCAGGCGGTTCAAGGCCCGAATTGGCAGGATTTCAAGAACGCGCTTTAGGAGGAGTACTTCCTTGAGGATTCGAAAAGAGTAACCAGGCAAAGTTTTATGAAGTGGGTGAAGAAGAAGAACAAAATCTATCTGTACGAGAGTTATTATGGGAATTTGAGAAGAAATTCGAGCAACTGTTTTTGACAGAGCAACGTTCAATGAGGGATCAGAAGGTTGAACTATTCATTCAAGCTGTTGATCCACAACTTCAGAAGAGTTTAGTGCAGTTGCTGGAGGACTCAACAGGAGAATTAGGCTTAACATTCGACTGGAAGGTAGTCCCTAAAGCAGTCAATATGATCGTGAAGCGATAGATGAGAGTCAATAAGTCGATTGTGGCTGACATCATGGATGTTGTGGAAAAGGAACCTAAAGAAAAAACAACCTTGGCAATACCCAGAGTGGAGGAGCCAATTCTTAACGAATTGGTGAAAGGTATTCAAGAATTAAATTTGAATTTTAAAGCTGTTAAATTTGACGGACTAGCTGCAAAGGGGTCTACATCTGAGCCTAGATAGCAGCCACCACGAAAAGGCTGGGATCGATGCATGTGGTGTGACAGTGAAGACCACAAGTACGTTAATGAATGTGATGAATTTGACGAAGCTTATGAAAGAAACGTGGTGTTCTGGAAGGCCAAGAAGATGCACCTGAGGGAACCAGGTGAGATGCTACGCCTGAACTTTGGTAGGGGCGGCATGAAAAAGATAGTTGAAGAGATCCAGCATAACGTTGCTCTTGTGGAAGCAGGTACATATGGGCTCCAAGTCTACGGGAAGGGTGACGATGATGGTGCAGGTACCAAGGGTCAATTATGGCCTTATGCTTTGAAGACATCAGAAACTGGGCAGGTAACTTATGGGAAGCTGCGGTAAGTAGGGAATTCAATTCGAGAAACCACGGGGTGGATTGATCCAGTGGAATCCCTCTCGGTGTATGCATTCATTGCGAAGTGTCAAGCTAATGAGGCTATGGTGGAGGAAAAGCAGAAAAGAGATGAAGAAGCTCCTAGGACATCGAAAAGGACAACGAGATTCAATAGCAAGCAAGATGAAGGTCCTACTCCTAAGCCCGCCGCTCCTAAAGTGGTGATGGAGGATGCACCCAAGGAGAAAAAGCAAGGTAAACCCAGGGGACCCTCATATAAGATAAAATCTGACATTGAATTAGCTACAGACTTAAAGAAAGTATTTGAAGAGCGTATTCTAAATAGCAAAGTGGAGCTCACATTGGGTGATATTCTAGGCATTGCCAAACGTGGTTTTCACGAGGAGATAATCGATATCATCAAAAGAAAGCAACAGATACCAAGTGCTAGCCGAAGTCAGTTAAGAGCTAGGCGGTTCGCCACATTGAAGCAATTTTGGATGACTATGAAGAGTATTTGACGAATCTTGAAGAAGAAGAAGAGTCGAGGTCTATGGTGGTGTCAAATCCTACCGTGCTTGAGGTAAGGCATGTTCATTTCAATGAAGATGAAGATAGTTAAAGCATACCAAGGAGTCACTTTTCAAGGACTCATTGGGCAAGAGCAACAACCGAAACTGTCTTAGCACTCATAGATCATGGATCGGAGATCAATTTGATGGCTAAAAGATTTCACAAGAAGGGGAAATGGCCTATTGATGTGGACCATGGTTGGCGGATTCGAGCTGTGAATATGCTTCCAGGCGACCTCTATGGTGCATGTACCATAGAGGTGCATGACCCCTACAATTACCTTAGCATGTACCAATGCTAAGGTGATTGTAGGGGATGTCTATGATGAGCAAAACTTCTTTAAAGAGAAGCATTCCTCTTATCCATTAATTCTGGGGCAACCCTACATTACGGCTGTGCGAATGGAAACCAAAGTTCAGGATGATGGCTCAGCCTATGCCAGGGTTCGAAGCTGAGATGGTAAGAAAGCAGTGCAATTCTTGATTGTATGTGTTGACGATGCCAGGAATAAGGACAGTCTACGTGATCATCCAATGCCAAAGATATGCAAGGAGTTTAGAGAACATAGGTTTGCACAGGATTTTCTAGGAGTGCCATTATAAAGCGGGACTATGGTGGTACAAGTGAGGAGAAGTTCTCACAAAGAGAAGCTTTCTCTTCGGGGTTTTTGGGGTTAACATATGAAGGTTCAGTATCTTTTAAAAATTTAATGATTTGCCAAAGTGGTAAAAACAGTATGTTTCAGGTATCCAAAGTGAATTGCAGGGTTGTGTGTGCTTGAATCAGATGATGTGATTTCAAGAGTCTTTGAAGAGGTATCTTATGTAGATACTATGTCAGAGCTTGAGGAGATCAGCCAAAACAGGTTACAAAGCGGAATTGAAGTGGTCAAGGTCCATTCAATGGACATGTATGATGAGTTAAGTTTATATGAAGCACTTATGCATATTGAAGATGATTCAGGTAAAACTGTGGAAGCACAGGTAGAGACAAAATACAAGACTGTTGCAAAGAAAGTGAGGCCAGTGGCTACACTGCTGCTAGAAGGAAGTGATGGGATGATCAAGGAGGCTTTTTGACATCCTATACTCAGGGATCCAAAGAACATAGGGCATAAGTTTACTAAGGAGAAACTGCAGCAGCTGAAGGTTGGAGAAGACGGTTTCCTCAATGAAGAGGAGATCAAATGTTTTCAGGGTATGCTTGAAAAACATGGTAAAGCTTTTTCCTTTGAGCCAAGTGAGATTGGGTGTGTGGATCCAAGTGTTGTTTCACCAATGGTTATTTTCACTGTTCCACACATGCCATGGAGCTTGCGTCCTATTCCAGTTCCTAAAGCTCACTTGTCAAAACTTATCAATTTGCTTAATGAAAAGATTCAAATGGGAATTTTGGAGCCGTCATGTGCTCCATATTCTAATCGATGGTTTATTGTTTTGAAGAAAAATGGTACATTAAGGTTCATTCAGGATATGCAACCAGTTAACAAGGTAAAAATTCACAACGTGGGTAGTGGCCCAATTGTGGATGAATTTGCTGAGGCCTTTGCAGGTAGATCTATTTACTCCATGGGTGATCTTTATTCATATGATCAATTATAGTTATCTTTGGAGAGCAAGGATCTTACTACAATGCGTACTCCACTTGGCTTGGTAAGGATGTGCAATCTGCCACAGGGTGCTACTAATTCAGTAGCTCATATGATGAACGGCATGAATAAGGTATTAAGGGACTTTATATTCCCATATGTTACTATGCCTTTCATTGATGATCTACCAATTAAGGGCTGTGAAGAAGGATCAAAAGATGAAGCAAAAGACCAGAGGGGGTGCCGATAGTTTGCTGCTCAACACATTGCTGCCTGTGATGCTATTTTAACGAGGCTTGAAGAAGTTAACTTAACACTTTCAGGCCAAAAATCAACTTTTGGTGCTAAGGAGGTCTTAATTGTAGGACATATGTGCAGTTCTAAAGGTAGAAGGCCAAGTCCAGCAAAAGTCGAAGCAATCCAAAAGATGAAGGAAATATGTTCTTCGATTACTGAGGTTCGTTGATTCTTAGGCGCATGTGTGTTCTATCGCATTTGGCTGCCACACTTTGGTCATGTTGCAGAGGTGCTGTATCAATTGCTACGAAAAGGTGAAAGGTTTGTTTGGGAAGAAGTTCATACACAAGCTATCAGGAAATTAAAGAAGATGCTTCTTGAGGCTCCGACATTGAGGAAAGTTGATTATAAATGCGACAGGTCAGTTATTTTAATAGTTGACACTAGCCCGACAGGTATTGGATGGGCTATAGGTCAAGTTGATGCTGAAGGACACAGATATGCAGTGAGATTTGGAGCCAAGGTACTCAATGCTCGTCAACAAGGATATCCAGAGGTTAAGAGGGAAGTTTGGGGAGTTGCTACTGCTCTAACAACCGATAAAGAATATTTTATTAGAGCTTCTGTTGTGGTAGAGACAGATTGCTTGCCACTGATAGGAATGATTCCAAACTGCTCTACTCCGGATATTGCCCTGCTATGATGGATAGCCTATATTAAGTCTCTTAACCTTGAATTTTGTCATATTGCAGATAGAGATAATCTTGTTGCAGATATGTTATCAAGAGCCAGGTTTGAAGATGAAGAAGAGATGCTGACCACGAGTGATGATGTTGGCCTGAAGTTTTACACATATTCTTGTCTACATGCCAACTGTGGAAATATCGCTCATGTTTTTGAAGTATTTTCTGAAGAGTTTTATGATGGAGAGTGGCTTATGATTGGCCGCTACCTAAGTACTCTCACTAGACAAGAAGGACAGAGTGACCAAGATTTTAAGAAGACCAGGAAAAAGGCCTATGGCTATTTCATGAAAGACGGACATTTATGGAAGCAACCGAAGCACCCAGGAGGGGTACCACAACAAATTATTTGCGACAAAGCAACTCAACAGCATGTGATTCAAGAATTTCATGAAAGTCTATGGGTTGGACACAAAGGAGTATGGGCAACCTTTGTCAAGATTAAAGACCGGTATTGGTGGAAAGGTATCTACAAAGATGTGGTTAAATTTGTGGACACATGCTTAATATGTCAACAGTACTCTAATGTGCGACATAGAGATGGGTTGTAGCCCACCTATCCACTGGCTATGCACTTCGAGTGGGTGGTGGACCTTATTACAATGCCAGTAGGAGTGTGGAAAATGAAGTACATTGTTCTTGCCAGAGAAGATCTTACTAATCAGGTTGAAGGGAGAGCTTTGCGTACCAAAGCTACCAGTTCAGTATGCAAGCTCTTGCTTGAAGATGTTATCTCCAGGTATGGATGTGTTGGCATAATTACTGCAGATAGAGGAGAGCTCGATGCAGATGAAGCTCGAGAATTTTTTGCTCGTATGGGCATTAAACTCACTCTCACTACAACATATAATCTAGAAGGTAACGGAAAAAGTGAAAGAGGATATCCGCCTATTGTTAAAGCTTTAGCGAAGGCATGTGAAGGACATATTGGTGATTGGCCTAAACTCTTGCCATTTTCTTTATGGGCTGATCGCACTACACAAAGTTCAGTTACAGGATTTATGCCGTTTGAATTGATGCATGGTCAAAAACCCATTATGCCTACAGAGGAAGCAATTACGACTTGGACCATAATGCCATGGGAAGAAGGTATGTCTACTGAAGACTTGCTTGCTCTACGTATTCGCAATCTTGAGAGGCGTCAAGAGGATATTGAACAGGCTAAAGAGAAGCTTAAGGAGGCAAGATTGAAGAATAAGGCAGCATTTGATGGGAATCATAGACTACGACCACATGCTATCAAAGATCATGACTAGGTACTTGTCTATGACAGTAGCTTGGAGAACCAATACTCTGCTATGCGAAAAATGGTTAAACGGTGGTTTGTACCATATGTGGTGCATCATGTTTTTGATAATGCGACATATCAACTATGTGAACTAGATGGCACTATGCTTAAGGTTCCTATTGCAGGAAAACAGATCAAGCTATTCAAGAAGCCAGAAGGCAAGATTGTTCTTAAAGATTCCCATTCAGATCCACCTCCAAAGGATCATGTTATGTATACATCAGATGGTATGTCTGATGATGAGTTTAATCAAGCTGATTAAGTGCAATTGGAACAGACCGGAGGCTGTGCAGGTTCAGAGGGGGTGGATGTCATGCAGCTCCGCTCCCATGCTAAGAAAGATGCCAAAAAAATGCACATCAAGTTTGTTTGAAGCTTATATGTTTAATGAAAAAAGATTAAGGCCTAGTGACAGGCCAAGTTCAATGCTGAGTGTATGTCAAATGCGGCTGAAAGGGCCAAAACATGCCTTAATGATGCTAAAAAGTGTTACGTTTGAAGTGGGCATGCATGGGATATTGTGACCTAGAACTACAGTGCTCAACGTGCTCTATCGGCATGTCTTTACGTCTCGTCGATTGGAGCTACGACGAAGAAGTTATGGCAGTTTAAAGTTCAAGTTGATTGCAGATCCATACCGGATTGGGCAACTACAACTGAGGGGATAAAATGAAGTGAATGCATGGATCTAAAGTGCTCGCTTTGTGGAGTGCGTCGGTCTTTTCAGATCAACAATGGGATTTACGGTTGCCAAGTTATTGGTCACTGTTAAAGATGCACTAGGAGCTGGTTCCGTACCAGTCCAGTCGGCTCGGTCGGAGTGCTATTTGGGAAATTTTGGTCTGAATAACAGATGTCTTCAAGATGTTTGATGCTGAGGACAGGTTGGATGGGGACAATTACCCTATGTGAGCTTATATGATGCATCACGTTCTTGTGTCAAAGGGCATCTGGAATATTGTGCAGGGAATTGATGTACATCTTGGTTCTGAGGATGCAGGCGATGTTGAGGATGTTGCAGGTCTTGCTGCAAGAATTGCTGCTATTAAAGTTGTTTTGCTTCGGCAGAATAATCTCGTTGTGATGTAAAGGATGTGCAGGCTCATGCATTGATTGCATTGTCTATGAAGCACACCATTGTTCCTCACATTTGTTCAACGAAATTTGCAAAATAGGCTTGGGATATATTGGCTGGTCTTTATGCAAGTCGCAATGAGGCTAAAATTGCTTTGCTGCGTAAAGAGCTGGAGTCGAAGATTATGCATGGGAAGATGATATGGACACTTTCCTTGCTAGTGTCAAGGATATCAATGAGAAACTTATTTCTGCAGGTGAAGTCATTTTAGACAGTTCCCTTGTGCAGACTGTTCTTGATGCCTTACCGGATCCTTACTAGACTTTTGCTACTTGGAGACTGATGACCCAAGGAAATCCTGAAGTTGTCAACTTTGATGCATTATGCACATTGCTGTTCCAAGAGTCACTTTCCAGAAAAACAGAACTAGGCAGTGTGCAGTTGAACATGCTTTTTTTGCTTCTCAAAGAAAGGGTGGTAACAACAATGCAGCCACTTCTTAAGGTTCTGATGTGAGTGGCAAAAATTATGTTCCCAATGCTTCTACTGGCAACACTTCGTCTGGCAATTCTGGTGATAAGGGCAAAAAGAAAATGCATTTCCATTATTGTAAAGCTAATGATCACTTAATCAAGTCGTGTCCTAATTTGAAGGCCAAAGAGGCTAAGAAGAAAGAGGGTGGTTCCACTGCAAATGTTGGTTCCACTACAAATACATCCATTGTTGAGTCTTCTGTAAAAGGAGACTGTAATGCTGATGTTGATGCAGAATGGGCTTTTAGCACAGAGTGCACTTACAATCCTGCTGTCCATGATTCATGCTTGTTAGTTGCTGTAGATTCACATGTGTGGTATTTTGAAAGTGGTGCTACAAAGCACATTACCTCACATCGTGAATTGTTCACCTCTCTCTCGTCTATCCCTCATGGGAATTCGGTCACTTGTGCCAACAATGCCTCTTATCCGGTTCAAGGAGTTGGAAAGATTGTGCTTACTGCTGCAAATGGCAGTTCCTTCACACTTGTTGATGCACTTTATGTACCTGGGATCAAGAAGAATCTCTTGTCTGTATCCACACTTGCTAGACTTGGACTTGTAGTCAAATTTGTGGATGACAGATATACAATTCATGATCTCAGTTTTGGTGATGAAATTGTTGCATCTAGCCTTTTGTGTCGTGGGCTGTATAAGCTTACTTTGTATGACAAGTGTGTACAAATTTTGAAAATGTTGTTGCAGATTCAAGGGCTATTTCGGATGCAAAACTTTGGCATGCACGTTTTGGTCATCTGAATTTGCCAGTTTGCTGCGTTTGCAGAAATCTGATATGGTTGCTTCTTTGCCGCCTCTTGAAGCACCTGGCAAACATGTTTGTGAAGGCTGTATTTTGGGTAAGCTGCAACATTCTAAGTTCACAAAGGATTGTTCAGTTCGGGCCACATGCAGGTTGCAGCTTGTGCATAGTGATTGTTGTGGGCCCATGCAAACTCCATCCTTGGTCAATTACCTGTACTTTGTGACTTTCATTGATGATTACTCCAGGCATGCATGGGTATTTCCGCTTAAAGTGAAGTCCGAAGTTTTTATGTGCTTCAAACAATTTCTGGCTATGGATGAAAATGTCTCGATATGTACTATGGGTACCCTCCGTTCCAATCGAGGGGGGGAGTATATGTCTCATGAATTTAATGCATTTCTGGCTAGTCGTGGGATAAAACACCGATGTACAATGCCTTATACACCTCAGAAAAATGGTGTTGCTAAGAGGAAAAACAGGTCACTTACGGAAATGGCACGATGTATGGTCAAAAGTCAAGCTTTGCCGCATTCTTTTTGGCTTGAGGCCATCATGTGTGCCACTTATGTACTAAACACGTGTCCTACGAAAGCTTTGCAGTCTATTACTCCATATAAAGCATGGCATGATAGAAAGCCTTCTATTGAGCACATGCGTGTTTTTGGATATTTGGCATATGCTTTGGTGCCACAAACACAGCGCAAAAAATTGGATGATAAGGCTGTCAAATGTATTCTTGTTGGTTATAGTGCTGAAAGAAAAGGTTATAGGTTGTATCATCCGCAAACAAAATGTATTCTGGTTTCACAGGATGTAGTGTTTGTGGAAGATTCTGTTCAAACCTTGTTGTAATGTACTAGAGACAATAATGTAAGCTCACACACTTTGTTGCCTCTTTTTGGTGGTGGAAATATGAATGTAAGTTTCAATGAGGCAAGTTTACAGCCTATGGGGGTTTCTGAAAATGTTACAGATCAGCCTATTACTGATGTAGATGTACATGATGTACTTGATAAGGAAAGGGCTGAAAATGAGCAGGCTAGAGGTATGCCAAAATGGTTGGTGCACACTTTGCGTGACAGTAAATTGGATGCACCTTTGCCTAGTCGTACTCGTTCACGCTCTCACCATGCATCTTATGCATCAGATTGTTATGTTTTCGTTGTGTCTAGCTTACATGAGGTTGAGGAGCCTCTGTCTTTTGATGAAGCACAAAATTCAGAAAATTGGATGGCTGCCATGCAATCAGAATATGATGCACTTATAGAAAATGACA
Organism: Adiantum capillus-veneris; assembly: GCF_014529385.1. Lineage (NCBI taxonomy): Eukaryota > Viridiplantae > Streptophyta > Polypodiopsida > Polypodiales > Pteridaceae > Adiantum > Adiantum capillus-veneris. Next base: position 58,247,434 of record NC_140938.1, on the reverse strand, counting down.
CATGGACTTTATGTGATTTGCCTCCTGGAAAAAAAGGCCATTGGTACGAAGTGGGTTTACAAGTTGAAACGCAAGCCGGATGGTGAGATCGATCGCCATAAGGCTCGACTTGTTGCAAAGGGTTATGCACAGCAAAAAGGCATAGATTATGAAGAGACTTTTTCTCCCACTTGTCGTATGACTACTGTGCATTTTCTATGTGCATTGGCAACCCATTTTGGTTGGGATGTACATCAATCAGACACTGTTACTGCTTTCTTGAATGGTGACATATTTGAGGAAGTTTATGTAATGCAGCCTCGCGGTTTTGTCATAAAAGGACAAGAGGACAAAGTGTGCATATGTAAGAAGGATTTTGTATGGGTTGAAGCAATCTCCTGGTGCTTGGTATGATAAAGATGACACTCATTTGGTTAAACAAGGCTTTCGTAACAGTCTAGCAAAAATCACATTGTATGTAAAGCGTGAGGGTGATGTACTTCTCATTGTGGTTCTTTATGTCGATGATTTGCTGATCACTGGACCAAATGAGAGATTGTTACCATATACATGTGGTACTGATGTGTGTGAACACACTAGGACCGCCGGGGCAATTTTTCTCTCTTTAGGAGGTTTTTTCCCCCGAGCATTGTATATAAGCCCATCACTCTTGCTCAAGAATAGGAGAAATGGAGTGGGAACAATACGTGCTATATAGCACAAACCGTAGAAGACTAAAAGGCACTTGTAATGCAAAAAACGGCACTGACATAAATTCTGCACAAAATGACAAAATTGCCTGTGCAAACCTGCCTGTAGTAGAAACGGAGACCGAAATGAGCCCGAATCAGAAATCTGAGCAGACTGAGCTCTACAAGCACACTCGAAATATTTGTCGACCTACGAACGCTCGCCAAAACTCATTGTAATCGGAGAAAGTGAGCAGGCGTGTGCTGGAGCAGCTGGCGACTAAGCTTGGGAGGACGTAACCTGCTTTGATACCAATTGTTAGAATTAGGGTTGCAGAGAAATGCACATAGCTTGGAGAAGATGAAGGAAGAACAAGGAACACAATAGAGAGTGTGTTACTTAGTGTGCAATGGAAAGATAGATATCCCTAGAGTGATGGGCGTATATACAATGCTCGGGGAAAAAAACCTCTTAAAGAGGGGGAAAATGCCCCGGCGGTCCTAGTGTGTTCACACACATCACTACCACATGTATATGGTAACAGTAAGAAGCTTCGGGCTATTTTCAGTGAGTGCAAAGGGAGTGCATTCATGGCAAAGCAATCACCTATGCTTGCATATTGGAGGCGTAATTGCACTGAGAAACTGGTAAGGGCATTAAAATTCTCGACAATATTGTTAGTCAAGGACTGCTGGAGGAAGTTTTCGTGCTTGGCAATGCTGTGCCTGGCAATGCTTTGCCAATGTGAGAGCCAAATGTGATGCCCTTCTAACCATGGCCATGGGCCCATTTAACACTAGAATGGTAACCTAACAGGACATAAAAGTGTCCTTTCAAGGTTTTGGGAAAAATTCCAAAACCATAGTAGATCCACTCATTTTGAAAAATCGTTTCATGAGCTTATAGTTCAATAACTACTACATATGGAAAAAATGAGAAACTTGTAAGTTTTCTCATCCCTTGGTCACTACAAGCGTCCAAAGTTGATGGACTAGTGCATTTTGCCCAAAATAGCAATTTCTTACGGTTGATTGCATATAAATAAGAGTGGATATTTTTGTAGGACATGAGATAAAATGCCCCGTTAACTTCAATGGGTTGGTGACCAAAACATATGGTTGCTTTTACCTCACTAAGTTTTTTTCGGGAAAAAAAATAGGTACAAAAAATTTGCGTTTTTGCCATTCTGCGGACCTATCATCAAAGTCTCTATAGTCACGCTCAATACAGATACTATATACATGTTTTATTAGTTTCCTTTGGGCCTCTGGATTCAAAAGGAGCCATGGAGCATGTCAAAAGGATAATGGATCTCTTACAATTGGAACCTTGGGGGCAATGATAAAGTGCTAAATACAACAAACATGAAAAAATTGGGTTTAGCATTATGACCTCTAGAAACCCATGGAAACTACTCAATATCTAGCCAAGTTTGTAGTCTATGATTAGATATGGTTACTACCTACAAAATACACACAATTGGCCTAAGAAACTAGCAATATTGAGAAAGTTATACTTGCTACTCTAAAATGTATCGTATTCTTCAGCAATCAAAAAACTCAACCATCATCATATACTATGCTATATAGCATATTAGGTCCCCCAAAACTCAAGGAAGATTAGATTTATGTTATACAGTACACTCACACAATCAAAATTGAATTTGGATATCAAGAAAGCCACCAAAAAAATCATAAAAGTGCTAATTTTGGCCAAAAAATAGGATTATGCAATTCTTGTAAATTGGTCATAACTTTCAATTTTAACACTTAGCTCTCCCTACAAGCATCAAAACATGTTGAGAACTATGAAGGCCTAACCTCTAGCCATCTAAACCTCACAAACATGAAGTTTAGAGTGGTATAGTTGCCAAAAATTGAAAAAAAGCCAAAAACAGGACCCGTTTTTTCACACAGTTTAGGTTCAAAAATGTTATGCAAGAGTAAGGTTAATGGTGAGATCGATACTCAAAAGAAAATGCTAAGTTTTTTTCAGCTCATAAGGCAACTTTGTGGATATATAGCACCTAGAAATTCATTTTGATACTCTTCAAATAATTCAAGCAAAATGGTCACTTAACAGGACACAAAAGTGTCCAAGGACATAAAAGTGTCTTGTCACCATTCTAGTGTTAACCTAAGGCCGCCCGCAACTAAAGACAATGGCCACCCTATTTTTAATAGGTGTGAAGCCAGGAAGAAAAGGATGGGCATGGCGGGCAACAGAGGGCTGTAGGCAGCGCTGAGGATATTGGGCTTGCACCCGCCACAGGGATGCTCAGACGAGCATGGGCATGAGACAAAAATGCATCATCAGCCCATGGCGATCAGGTTCGGCCCCGCTCTCCCCGGATTTGGTGCAGCTGAGAAACCGCCATGGCCACGTCATAGGGATGGGTCCCGCCACGTCAGTTACCCATTAGCAACATCGTTAATGGGCAGGCTATTTTTAGGAAGGGGGACATGCAACCTACAAAAAGAGGTGTCGTGTGATTTTGTGGGCTCTTCGTCATCTTGTTGAACTTCCTTTCTCTAGGAGAAGAGGCAAAAGCTCTTAAGCTCTCATAAGCCGAGCTAATCTTAATATCCTTAAGCCAAGCCAAAGATTCTAAGCCTCATTAGCCATTGGATTCCTCAAACTTAACCTCCATAATTCATCCTAAACCTGCTCTAAGCCCATTAGCCATTCAAATCGGGAAGCAAACCTTCCATAACCGGTAATAATCCTAAGCTAAACCTCCCTAGTGATTCGAATCTCATTGAAACCTAATAATCCTAAACCGATTCTTCTTAATTCTAAGTCGATTCATCCTAATGTTGAGCCGATTCATCTCAATCCTAAGCCGTTCTATCATAATCCTAATCCAAAACTTGATAGTTATGGTAATTCTAAGCCGCTCTTATGCAAAAAAACTTGATAGTTATGGTAATCCTAATCCAAAACTTGATAGTTATGGTAATTCTAAGCCGCTCTTATGCAAAAAACTCCCAAAGTCATAGCTGAAGAGAAAATAAGGCTCTCTCTCTCTTGACCTCAAAGCAGCAGGAGGGAGCGAAGCAGGTCATTATTGATTTTCTTGATTAACACCTGGATTAAGCCAGGTTTTATCTTGTAACGAGCATTAAGTCTCCATAACGATTGATTAATGATGGATACTTTTGATTAATTGGTATCAAGCGAACTGATTATTTTGAGCTTTGTTTTTACTAGTTGTGTTTGTTGCACCTCTTTTCACCGCACTTCTCACAGCCAGGGGCCCGGTGCCTTCCCGGATCACCTTTCGCACATTTATCCCCCGACACCGTTAGCTGAGGAAATCATAAAAGCTGCTCAGGGTTGAAGAAATTACTTAGCGAAGAGGGCCAAAACAAATATTTGGGATAAAAGACCGGAAAACCTTGCTTATCAGAATCATCCTATGGTAGCTACTTCAACTGCTACCAAATTTTCCTATGTGTGCTGCTATGAATGCCCAGAGTATGGCCATTACAGAAACACGTGTCTCAAGAAGACTCGTGCACCCGATGCAAATGCAGTACCTCTCAATGCCAACAAAAGAGGTCAACCAAATAATCACGGAGGACGAGGAACAGGAGGCAGAGGACGAGGACGTGGTGTAGTTGCTAGAGCAAATGCTGCAGTTGGACAACTGACTGTAGGAGATGAAGCAGACAAAAGGGCAGTGATACATGCTGCCAAAGATAATCTAAGCTTCTGGAACGCGGCCAAGGTGATAAAGTTGAATTCCTCATAGAGTGTGGAAGTATCACTACAACAGAAAAAGGTGTTATCGAAGTATATAGCGACGCTTAACGTCGCTATCTGCGTCCCTGTAAAACTATCGCAAACAGCGTCTATATAAGCGTGGAAAGGCTTTATTTGAGATGCAGATAGCGACGCGGATATAGACGCATTTATAGACGCAGATAACGACGCAGATTCCGACGGAAGTATAGATGCGGATATCAACGACCATAATAGAAAATTGTTTTCTTGGGCAGAGGACAGGTAGCCAGGCCTGTGCCCAGTGAAAAGATGGACACAGCCACCACAGCCAGACTTCCTGCCCTCTGTCTAAGAAAGCGAGCAGCACCAAAATCAACCGTGCTCCCGCAGAAATTGGGGCAGAGTTCCCTTCGTTTTTACATAAACTTTTAAAAAAAACCATATCATGTATACGTCTCCTACATGCTATCCATGTAGGATATCACATGAGATTTAAGGCCAATGACCATAACAAACCACAACCATAACTTAAAAGCATAACCATAACGAACCATAACCATAACTTAAAAGCATAACCATAACTTAAAACCATAACCACTTTGATCAAAACCATAATGCAGATAACCATAACCATAAACAAAATTAACAATAACCATAAGCATAACCAAAAAGTTAAATATAACCATAAACAAAACCTGAACCATAACTATGTCTATACAAGAATAGGAGAAATAACCATGTCTATACAATGACAATGACAATAACCACAACCATAAGGAAAACATTAACTGTCTGAACAATAACCATAACCACATATATATGTCTATACAAAAAAGAGACACAGAAGCGTGTCTGTGTCTCTCAAAGCATATATATATAATTCGGTCCACTGATTACTAGGCGTCACAACCTGCACATAGGACAACTCACAAAATTAGTATTGATATTACTTCACATATACTTACTTAATTAAATTAACTCACACATATTAACGTCTCACCTCAAGCGATCAGCGAGACTGTAAGGCCTCCCAGTCTACAGGCTCTCCTGAAGCATCAAGATCATTCAATACTTCATAGATATCTCTCTGATATCCATCTGACTCCTCCTGACGTGTCGGGGCTCGATGCATTGCAAGATTCTGTGTTTATACAAAAATCAAAGTAATAAGAATACATGATTCATCGCGTTTTAAAAAACGCCATAGTTAAGATTGGATTAGAATCTCACAAACTCATAGCAAAAGGTGTCGAAGCCTCCGTTGCCAAGATGAGATGTCCCCCTAGTCATCTGTCGTATCTGCGTGGCCTCACGCTGCTGTCTGAACCACGCGTTTGCTGTTCGCTCATCCTCCATGATCTGCAACCACGTCTCTTGTGGGATGCCCGAAGGCTTTGACGAGCCGGTCTTGAAAGTCTTCCGAGCAGCATCTCGTCGATGTTTCACGGTGTCCAGTGCAACACCCTTGATCCACCTCCTCGGAACAACATTTGAACTCGGAGCAGGTTGGTACTCTCTCAGGATGGTCTCCACTATGTAATTGACTTTGTACTTTTCTTGCTCACCCCAAGACGTCAGAATGCCGGTCCAAAACTACAGCTCCGCGAGCTGGCGAATCCGCTGTCTCATCTCAGTCTTGACTCTATCCATGTCAACAGAACCATCTGCCCGTTTAGTATAGTGCTTGGAGGCACTAGGATCATGTGCCCCCAAGGTGTCTGAGGTGTGCCAAGAGGTGTGTCGAGAGGTGTGCCTGGGTAGGACGGGGGTCGTGAGCGAGGAGAGGTCGAAGCATCTGTGGACCCTCCTCCACACCAACCACCACCTCCACCTGACGATCACCGAGATCGGCAAGTGCGCCTGTGCTGCGGAGATGAGGACGTACTCGCCTCTGCCCCACCCCTAAGTCTTGAAGCGGCCATGATGGGAGAAGCAAGCGTCGTACCCATAGGAGTCCCCCCCCCATAGGTGTCCCCCCCCTAGGTGTCGGACCCTCGGGTGTGAAGGCCGGAGGCGTAGTACCCGTGCCTATGGCTACCCAGTACTAAGAAGCCTCTGCCATCTGAGCAGGCGTCATCCGTGTAACAAAGCCCATGAATGCATCTGCACTCATAGAAGCGGGATCGGAAACTGGTCTGCCATACTAAAGTCCTGCACAAAGAAAGTAAAATAAATCGTCAGAACACAGTTGTTTAAATTAACTTTAAGATTAATTTTAAATCAACGTCTTTACACAAACACTTACAGGCCTAGGCCTCGACGATTGAGGCATCATCAATAAGATCTTGCACCGTATCATCGTCTATCTCTTATTGCAAACATAACTCTGTCCCAACTTGTTCTGGCAGATTGTGTTCATCCATTGCATCTTCATCTACAAGTGTCAATTCTGGCTCGTCTGCGTTGATAGCCGTTTTTTGGCTCTTTGTAATTGCCACAGTGATTTACCTCACCCTACCAAAATCACCCAAACACTGTGGCTATCACTACCATTTCACTGTACATAGGCGTGCGTGAGTCACGGGACTTTTTCCATATCTTCTTAAAAAACCCTCAATTAGCTAGTCATTGGGCTAGTTGAGCCAAAAAAATAAAAAAAAATAAAAAATATAAGTATATTATGGCCCATGCGTATATTTCTTTGTATATAGGGCCTAAATAAAAGATTTTTTCATAATTATTTTGGTATTTATTTAAATATTTCTACCTAGGTGTGTGTTATTTATGCTCTGTACATTGCCTCACCATTACCACAATTTTTCTTACCATTTTTCATACTCTTTATTCCATATAGAAATATTTTCATGTAAGCTTCTCTTATATTTGGTGTAACTCCACCCCAACAAAAATCCAAAAAAACTAGTTTTATTTATGTGTATATTTTTTCACTATTGTGATTTTTCCCTTCCTACATCTATTTTGTTTTTTTTTCTAAAAAATTAGAACACCAAAAATATTTATCCTTTTATGGTAGCCTCATAATGAGAGAGATTTCTTTTGACCCCTTTATATTTTTTTCCACTTATATTATTTATATTTGACATGTACATATTTTTTAGACCCCTCAATATTTGATTTTCTTAGTTGTACTATTCACTTATATCATAATCTCAACAATATCTTCAATTATAGACCTACCAAATAAGGTCAAGGGTAGGTGGCATGCATACATGCACTATGGAGGGCTCACTCTTGGAGGTATTCAAAAGAATCATCCAAAGAAGGACCCCACAAGGACCTTGTGCAATGGAAAAAAACGGTCGGTTTTGCTGAATTTTTAAAGTTCACTTGCTCTCCGAATTGAAAAGGTGATACAAACAAAAGTTGTAGCTCGTGGGCTGAACTTTTGCCTCAAATTTTTTCATATTTTTTTGAGCTACGAGCTGTGAGCTATGATTTTATTAGTGGACCCCAGTTTTCCCATGCTATGCAGCCACACTCTCTCTTCCACTTTATCATTTTCCTCTTTCACACACACTTCTCCACTCATCATCCCCAACCCTCTCACCACTCCTCTCTGCACCCTACTCACCTTCTCCTCAACCTTGAAGAATAAGAGAAACCATGGTGAACTCATACCTCCCACACACAATTCCATTCCAAAATTGACCACCTAGTCTCATTTTTCCTCCTCCAATTTACCCATATCTATAAAAAAAACCACAAAATTCAGCCTCTTCTCTTAAAAGACAGCATCATGGTGGTTGATTACTCAGCTTCAATTACCTTGTCTCTCAAGGAAGGTCAAGAGTGGAGAAAAAATGTACCGTCAAAGCTAGTGGACCGTCAACAAGCGTCAAAATTGGCCCTACTCAAGACACTTGGAGCATCAACCTTGTAAGAAATCCACCTTTTCTTACCTCTTAAGAGTTTTTCTTCCTTATTTGTATCCTACATGGATACTCCCATTGTAAATATCCAATTCCATTTGTAAATTAATACTAACTCTACTAACACTAACCCACTATGAAAAGTCCTATCACCTCCATTTCTCTCCTCTCTCTTTCCCCACCAACTTCTTGATAATTCCAAGCAAAAGAAATTAGATAAATTGCTGAAAATCTAACCCAACGATGGTTAGAGGAGTAACCCTAGCCTTCAAAATTGCTATAAAAGGAGGGTGTAGCTAGCACAAAAGGGGGAGCCATAAGCAAGAGCACTATGCTATAGCTTGAGAAACCAAGCTCAACCTCTCTAGAAGGAGCTCTTGAGTGGAAGCTCATTGTCTTATGCATGTGCATGTGTTGTAATAGGGGATTAGCAAGGGAACTCTATGCCATTGTAAGAGAGAGAGTGATCATTCAATTGAGAGTAGGAAATCTATCATTTCTCCTACTAGTGTAAGCCCAACATTTGCTGAATCAAGGATGGTGGATTTGGACTAAGCTTGGATACTTTGTCTCCCTTCCAACGTGAAGTAATGGACAACAATGATGCGTAAGTGTCTTGGTGTTTTTTGTTAAGTTCTTGATAGCTTGTCTCTAGTGTTGTCATCAATCTAGCCATAAATTCCACATACTGTAAGAGGGTGACCGGGTGGAAAGGACTCCCCTGGCCTTAAGACAGTGATTGGGGTGGCTTTTCTTGTGATGTGTTGTGGTGAAATTTACGCAAGCTATGTTGAACAAATACTAATCTCACTTTGATTTGTCATGACAGATTTGTAAGAAGGTATTAATGCAACAAGCACCCCCTCCCCCTTTCTCTCTCCTTCTTAAATATATAGTTGTGTTTGCTTGATCATTGCCGATACGTTTCAAAGCACCCCGAGCTCTCTCTCTCTCTCTCTCTCTCTCTCTCTCTCTCTCTCTCTCTCTCTCTCTCTCTCTCTCTCTCTCTCTCTCTCTCTCTCTCTCTCGTGTTTTAGTGTGTGAGAGTGTTCCATTGGTGTTAGGGTTAGTGTAAATTCCTTGCTTGTTTGTGGGTTGCTCTAATGATTCGCCTCTTTTGCGTCCTAGTTCGCTCTTAAACTAGGCGTGCCCCTTGTGTAGTTGGGATTTGGCTGTGGGTTTGTTGTTTTGGTTTGTGTTGTGTTGTGCCCCAGCCCCATTGAGCAGCACGGGAGCCTTGAAGGGTGTCTAGAGGTTGCTCTTCTTGTTGCCCGCCCCGGACCGCCTCAGCGTCATCCCTCGTATATCTGTTAGCTTCCTCTGCCATACCTTTGTCCATCTCATCTAATGTCACAGTAGTATGGACGTCCTCTGACTGAATTTCCTCCAAGAGATCTTGCCATTAAAATACTTGTTTATTTCTTGGAGCAACCTGAACCACAAACCACCATTGTCGCTCTCGAGGGTCCGATACAAAGACCACTTTCTCGCAATGTTCGGGGAGAGTAAATGTGTCGCTCGCATCTGTCCAAACCTTTGTAGAATCTATTTGCAAAATTTTGTTTCCATCTGTGCGTACCGTTGCATTGCGACCAGAAGTAATCACCTTGAACCACTTCACATCCAACAAAAACATCTCAAACCGCCTGAAGCTTACTTTCAGGATATCTGACACAAGACCACAGTAATCCAAGTTGCTAGTGCTCTCATTCGTGTCTCTGGCACTGGCCTTGTTTTTTTTCATGAAACTAACCATTACCCCACTGTCAAACGTGTTTCTTCTGCTGTCAATTTGTTGTGTTTTGAAATGCTTTCCATGCGACCACAGTGCCATGTATGTATGATACTTCCAGTCACATCCAATAGCCAGTTCTTCCTCTTCTAGAGATATGGGTTCTCCGATCTGTTGAGCTGCTCTCACTGTCTTGTCCAACCGTGCCATTGTAGGGAATTCAAGTAGAGGAGCGAGATAGTCTGGCAAGGGTAAACCTCTAGTCGTTCGGCTTCGCCTGAAATCCTGTCGTTCCCTGTTGCGTCTCTCTTTCTCTTCTTCGTACCTTTCAATCCATTTTTGCATCGGTGTTGAATTTAGTATACAAAACTTCATGATCTTTTCTCACATGGCATCGTTCATTTTCTTCGGCACCCCTTGCCCTTGTGGCTCCTCTCCCACCAGTCTTGCATCCTCCTCATCGCTCCACAGTCGAGGTATTTCTGGGTCAGAAATGGATAGAAATTCGATCGTCAATACAAGAGACTCTTGCACCAGCCATCCTTCTGCCATGCTCCCCTCTGGACGCGCTTTTTGGCGAACAAAACCCTTAGTCGATCCCATGCCATAACTCCTGGAGCTCGTCAACTAGTGGAGCTAGATAAACATCCATGTTTTTTGCATTGAACTTACTAGGTACAATCAAGCTTAATATCAAATGACCCTTCTTGATGGCAAGCCATGGTGGGAGGTTATAATTGATAAGGCACACATGCAAAGTGCTCCATGATGAGCTTCTAAAGCCAAATGGATTGACTCCATCCATTGCCATGACCAAACGCAAATTGCGTGGTTCACTCTTAAAATGTGGCCAGGTATCTTCAATGTGCCTCCAGACCTTTGAATCAGCAGGCACCCTAAATGTTGCGTCGGTGGATCTATTCGTAGAATGCCACCGCATCAACTTTGCAATGGAACCACAACGAAACATGCTTTTTATCCTAGGAATAATAGGGAAATGCCACAACACTTTAGCTGGCACTGTCTCGCCAACTGCATCTTGTTTGTAGCGCATTGCTCCGCACTTAGGACACGACAGAAAATCTGTGAATTCATTGCGAAAAAGAATGCAATCATTTGGACATGCATGAATCTTGTTGTAGTCCAAGTCAACTGAGGTTAATAGTTGCTTTCCGTCTGGCCTGGAGGGGGGCATTTCATTGCCAATCGTTGCTCCCGCAACAACCTGTTTAAGCCACATTAAATTAAAAAGCTCTCCAAGCACATCATCGTTGCAATTGAAAAATCTCTTTTGTAAATTACGTACCTAAACAAAGCAGTGATGCTTGCATCTGACCACCCGTACACTGACTGAAGACTCAAAAACGCCAGACAAGTACGAAGCATCGATATTTTGGCGCCTTCATAAATTGGTTGACGTGCCAACTTCCTTAACATGTCTTCAGGAGATAGGCGCACGGCTTCTGGTGCTGCTTCGTTAGCGTTCTCCTCGCTTGTCTGGAAGAAGGCATCCAGCATCTCCTCCATGCCATCGTCTTCTGTCTGTAAGTCCTTTTCTGCTTCCATCCTTGGCTCTATATTGATTGGACCTTCACGCATAATACTTTCTCTCTCTCTCTCTCTCTCTCTCTCTCTCTCTCTCTCTCTCTCTCTCAGATGTAGGTGCTATGTCGCAAAAATCAATGCCCATTATGTAGGAGTCGTATCGTAGATTCCGTACGGTTTCTTTAGCAAACTCTCCGTACTTGTGCACATGCTCATTACATATCCTACGCTTGCGCAGGATTTGATACTTGCAGAGCGTGCACGAGCATGCAATCTTTTCCTCCATGTTAGTTGATGACATTGCCATCTACAATGATTATGAATATTGTTTTAATATATATACTCCTCACAATGTAAACTACCTCGCATTCTCTAGTCTTGCCCAATCTCCGTATACCTCGGTCCAGAGGTGTATGGAGATCAGGACCACCGGATCAAAATCTTGTCTTTATTGGTCAAATCCTATATGGGTAGACACATATGTGCATTCCCAGGTGTACATGGCAATGCATGTAGCGGGCAAAACCCCTTTGCCTCTTTTAGTTCCATAGTTTCTTCTAGAGGGAGAGAGAGAGAGATAGAGAGAGTTTCTGTCTTGTTCAGACATGCAATTGGTCAGCCAACCTAACTCTTTCTCTATCTACTATCTATCTCTCTCTCTATATCTGTAGCTATCTCTAGTTAATTCTCTCTCTCTCTCTCTCTATATATATATATATATATATATATATATCACTCTCTATCTCTTTATTTCTCTCTCTCTCTCTCTCTCTCTCTCTCTCTCTCTCTCTCTCTCTCTCTCTCTCTCTCTCTCTCTCTCTCTCTCTCTCTCTCTACGTACCCTATCTCTCATTCTTTCTCTCTCGATCTCGCTCTCGCTATCTTCCTTTCTCTCTCTCGATCTTGCTCTCGCTATCTCTCTTTCTCTCGCTATTTTCCTATTTCCCTATCTCTCTCTCGATCTCGCTCTCGCTATCTCCCTTTCTCTTTCTCTCTCAATCTCGCTCTCGCTATCTCTCTTTCTCTCTCTATTTTCCTATTTTCCTATCTCTCTCTCTGTCTCGCTCTCCACTTCTCTATCTCTCTCTCTCTCTCTTTCTATTCCCTCTCTCTCTCTCTCTCTCTCTCTCTCTCTCTCTCTCTATATATATATATATATATATATACATATATATATATATATACATATATATATATATATATATATAGATATCACTCTCTTTCTCTCTCTCTCTCTCTCTCGCTATATATATATATATATATATATATATATATATATATATATATATATATATATATATATATATATATATATATATATATATATATATATCACTCTCTTTCTCTCTCTCTATTCCCTATCTTTTTCTCTCTCCCTATTTCCCTATCTCTCTAGATTTCATTAAAAATAGGGTCCGGATGCCGAAGGTTGCTATTTATGGTAGGTAGTCGTATCTATTACCTGCAGGTATGTCTCAACAAGTTTCAGAATTGAAATTGGGTTACTATAAGTCTAGTTAACCTATGGTTAGTATTTTCTAAGGTATGTATGGCATAGATGTGGATGTGCATGCATGGGTATGCATGGGAGTGGATGTGCATGCATGGTCATGGGTATGCATGGGCATGTACCCCCATCATGTATGTCCATGGGTCATGTGCATAGCTAGTCTTGTGACAAGTGTTAGGTTAGGCATGGAGAGTGTAGCATGGAGGCTAAGAATGGCCTAGATAAGGTGGAACATGGGTCAAGAGTGAGGTGTTGCATAGTATGGGCAATGAGGCTTGGACTTAGTCCACCACACCCCCTCAAGATAGAAAAAAATCTAGCACTACCCCCCCCCCCCCGTGGAAATCAATTTGTATGTGTGTGTGTGTGTGTGTGCGTGAGAGAGAGAGAGAGAGGGAGGGAGGGAGAATAGGTAAGTGAAATGGGCAAGTGAGGACACCTCACTAGGGAACCCCCACACCTGGCATGGCACTTGGAGGTGTGTGTGTGTGTGTGTATGGACTCTCTAGTTCCAGTTTTAGCAAGGCAAATCGAACCTCCTTGAGGGGGATGCCTATATAAGAGTAGCTTCAACCGTCTCTAGTGGACACACAATCCCCATGACAGTGCAAGAAAGTGCTGCTGCTAGAGTGAATTTTTGTGAAGCCTTTTCTACATCACATAGTACACAAAGGAGATCTTAACCAAGGGTAATTAAATAATTTTTATGCTAATCCTATTGCTCCATAGCCTCTTTTCTCTAGAGGATTCCTATGTTGAGCCTAATTATGCAAGCTGGCTACAACATTAAGCAACATATTCCCTATTATTATCCATGTGAGGTATTGTCGATGGTTTCCATCCGTTGATTGTATTTCCATTGTTCGATTAAGGAGCACCTTGATTCTTAAGGATATCTAACTCTTCTTTAATGGAGCATAAGTTTATGCACATAATTATCATTGTTAGTTAAGCATATTGTGCATAATCATGTTGTAAAGCTCTTTCACCTATGATTCTCTAAGATATGGCAAATCCTTTTTCCTCCTTGTTATGTAACCAAATTGAAGTATAATTAAGGTGATTAAACCCTTGAATTGCCCATGAAATTAGGGCATAATTATGAGACTTCTTATATACTTAAAGATGCATAGTTAGGGTCTTGTTTTGCACTAGAAAATTATGCATAATCTATATATGATTGTGCGGAAGTTAATCATCTATTACAATTGGTATTTGCATGGTTATAGTCTATCATTGTGTGTTATATTGATGCATCTAATTTGTGCATTAATCTTGATCTCATATTGCATATGGGAGAAGTTTTTGTTATGATTATCTTAGGATGAGTTTATGAGTAATTAGGGCATAATCATCTTGTTGTAATCTTGAGTTAGCTTGCACACTTATAGTTGTGAATGCTTTGTAAATTAGCCTAGTATTATGTGTAAGATTAAGGCTATGCTTATCCAATTTTCTCATTGGTTGTTGTGGGATTTTTTGTACCACACACAGTCTTTTCATTTTTCTGAAAGAACTAATCCTAGTAGTGAGAAATGGCTCCCAGAAGAACTCGGTTCGGTGGTGCTAACGACCGCGAGGCGGGAACTAGCAACATGGTGACCAACAGTAAAGCGCCAATGAGAGGGAAATCTGACCTTACATAAGCATTGCATTACGATAGCTTTAGGAATGTCTAAACTTCCCCGAAATATGTTGAAAATCCAACTGAGACAACGGCATACGTACTTTAATGTTTTTATCTAAATTTAAATTTAAAGTAAATAGGAAAGAAATGCTTTATGAAAAGAGTGTTTTGAGGTTGGAAAGAATGGTTGTTAGGAAAGACTATCTCAACCAACTGTCATTCATTATTCCAATGGCGACTTAGTATGAACCCCTTATTGATTAGAGGGCGGTAGCTTGCAAAATTATCGCAGGAGCTAAATCCACGACTTGGTTTTTATGCGGTGGATATGCCCATGGCTTGCTTTTGATGTGGTGGATACATGATTTTACCTGGAGAGTTACTCCAGGAATTGGGTGGATCATGGACTGGTTGTATGGGCGGCCAATTGACAACGGGTGGAGTTAACACTTGCTGGAGGTCCACACGACTCCAAGACATTGGAATTCTTTATGAAGTTTTGTATTGTTGAGTACTTTTTCTTAGGAATGATATGTTTTGGTGCCGATTTTTCTTGATTGAAGGGATTGTCTTAAGGAACTTGTGTCGAGGAAATATAAAGAAGGTATCATAAGTGTTGAACAACAATGTGTTAGTAATTAGGCCACACAAAGATTCTGTGTGAGTTGCATGCGGGGTGGAAAGTGGGGGCTTGGCTAAGTATTCCAAAGCCTACGAGATGGGTGGTCCCGATCAGTCGGGAACTCTCTACCCTATGTGATAGAGTAGGAAATTAGATATCTTATTATGCCAGAGCGGCAGGAACTCGGTGTACGTGCCTCTGAAAGCTACGAGGAAAAAGGCTCCGAGGTTTCTTCTCCTCCCGGAAGATGAGATTAGGACCGATAGTACGTAATTATGCTTCCCCTATAGGACGGAGCTAGATTCCTTTCACTGGTGGCTTGGACTCAACTCACTAAGTGATGAGAGACCATCCACTGGTTTTCTTCTTAGCTAGTTTTTGTGTTTGCTTCCGCATAGGATCTAGCGACTATCAGGTGTCCTCCAGTTTTGTCAAGGTGAGACAGAGAGGGGACGTCGTAGGCACACACTTCCACAAGCCAACACCGCGGACACATGACGAGGGCAAGAGAAAGAGAAGGGGGAAGGTGAGAATCAACACCAACATACGAGCAATGTAAACTTTAACTCATTAAAAGAGACCCTTTACACAAGCACAAGCACCTAGGCACGATGAACTCGGCAACAAACACACCGTCCAAAGATTTTTTTCAAAAACCCATGGGAGCGAGCCCTTGCTAGCTCCCCACTACACCACTGGCTTCACCTGGCTCTTTTAACGACACGGGAACACCCCTCCATGGGAACGACCTCCAAAAATGACCTTTGGTTTACTTCAAAAAGAGAAATTGGTCTACAAGAAAATTGCCCCAAAAGACCTCCTTTTGATCTCTCCAAAAATACCCCACAGGTCGGCCGGATCAGAGCCCCCCAAAAAATGAGCAAAATTGTCTTTTATAGGGCCCATCCTTATTTCAGTTTTTTTTTTGTTTTTTCCAACTTTTAAAAAAAGGGCAACTTCCAAGCACTAGCACTACCGCTTGTGCTCTTTTCTTTCAAGCCTTTCTTCCCCCCTTTGGCCTTTGAGTCTTACTGCCTTTCTTTTTGGCCTGCCCAAAGGGCAAAGGCTATAGAGACGCCTTCTCTTTTTGTTGACTAATTTTTTAAAATAAAATTTTATGTTCATTTTGTGGGTTTATATCAAGAACCACTATGTGGCATGATTAAAGTGGTTGGGAATGTGGCCACTCTGCGAAGAAGATGGATATCCTAGGAGGTTGGTAGAAGCAGGGATAACGATTTACCATGTGTAGGGTATCTATTGGCTTATCATTTGTGGAGGGAGTGATAAGACTTGTGTCTAAGGTTCGGAGGGGCTTATCATTTGGAGAGTTAGCTGTGATTTCCCTTCTTCCCTTTCACCTCCCTTGTTTCTCATCTATAGCTACAGCCTCATCATTTGACCTTATTATTGGTTCGCAAGCTCTTGTCAAGCCCCAAGGCTCTGCTGGGAGAGCAGGCAGTGTTGCATTTCTTGTGTGAGTTACCCACGATGGGGCCACACCCCGTCGAGATCACCATCTCTCTAGCTTCTTACCTCACTTCGATTTTCATTGCGTGATGAGCACGAGCACAAAAATCACCTGCATATTGTCTTTGAGCTATTGTGTGACTACCAATTGTTTGCAAATCCAGACAAAAGTACATTTTTTCAAACACACATTGATTATTTAGGCCACATAGTCTCAGAAAAAGGCATATCCGTTGACCCTAAAAAAAAAGATTGACATTATTAAAACATGGCCTACCCCCAAATCCATGCATGACATAAAATCCTTTTTAGGTTTAGTAGGATTTTACCAAAAAATTGTCAAAAACTTCCACCAATGACCACTTTACTTCGTCAAAAAGTACCATTCAATTGGGGTCCCACACAACAAAAATCATTTGACACTCTCAAATATCTCCTCACTCATGCCCCCGTCCTACAATTACCTGACTTCACACAACCATTCTTTGTAGTTGTTACAGATGCTAGTGGCTCAGGCATAGGCGTAGTCTTAATGCAAAATGATCACCCAATTGCCTTTGAAAGTCGAAGTGACTCAAACCATCTCAAACCAAATACAACACATATGATAAAGAATTGCTAGTCATAGTCCACGCTCTAGACATTTGGAAACACTATCTTATGGGCTCTGAAGTTCTAATCAAGACTGACCAACAGGCCATTAAACATCTTCTGACTCAATCCACCATTTCTGATCGTCATATCCAATGGGCTAGTTTCATTCAAAATTTCCATCCTATGATACAATACCAACCAGGTAAAGCGAATGTAGTAGCAGACACATTAAGTAGAAAACCTGAAGTGAATGAGCTTTCTGTTACTCGTTCATGTGTTTTCGATAAAATCAAGCATGTTTATTTGAATCACATTTCTGTGAGTGATGTGAAAGCTTTTCATTTTATGCCTAACACATATGCTCACGATCCACATTTCTCACATGCTTGGTTTGAAATAACTCACTCTAATGGTCTTCCCTATGAGTACTAACCTTGGAAAATGGTTATCTTTATTTGAAGAAAAAACTATGCATCACAACACCCTTCAAGGAACTAGCAATGACTGAAATGCATGCACCACCATATAGGAGTCATTGAGGCATTCAATCCACACTCACTGCATGTCAAGATCTTTTTTTTTGGCCTAGAATGAAGCACGATATCACAAATTTTTTTTTAGAATGTTTGATATGTCAAAGAGTTAAACGTCATTATGGTAAGTCTTATGGTATTTTAATGCCTCTCCCTATCCCTGCTAGCCCTTGGAACAAATCTCCATGGATTTTATCACATGACTTTCCACCACATCCTCACACAATGATATGATATGGACCATAGTTGACCGTTTTAGCAAACAAGTATAATTTGTACCTTGCAAAAAGACATTATCTGCACCACAGGCTGCAAACCTTTTCCTCAAAACCATCTTCCCCTATCACGGCTTCCCCAAGTTCATTCTCTCCGACCGTGATGGACGCTTTTGCAATCATTTTTGGGTCGCCCTAGCCAAAAACTTAGGCTCTAAAATCGATTTCACATCTGCATTTCACCCTAAAAGTAATGGTAAAAAACAGCACTATTATGGATCTCCTTAGATCTTATACCACTTAAAATACTGCAAACTGGGACCAACACCTCCTTATGCTTCAAATTTCTTACAATAACACCCCTCACTCCTCCACAAACTGTGCACCCTTTGAAATTGTCTATGGGAAGAAACTCCCTGTACTTGTCTCCACTATTAGCACTGATGTCCCTGCGGCTGACATGTTATTAAGAGACCACACACACATTTTACAAGAAGCCACAACTTGCATTAAACGAGCACAACAAAGATACACTCCACAAGCCAACAAGAAACGAAGACCTGCACCTTTTAAAGAAAAAGACCTTGTTTGGCTTAGAATTGAAAAACGACGCTTAAAAAGTGTAGAAAAACATCCCAAAATAAAATTGGCCCCTAGATTTTATGGCCCATTCAAAATCCTTCAAAATATAAATGACAATGCGTTCCGCTTGGGCATTATATCACATTGGAAAATACACAAATCCTTCCATGTTAGTTTATTGAGACCACACAAGGGACCTATTTCTGATACTCCTTCCACAGCTGACGCCCCCTTCATTGAGGACGATGAAGAAATTCTGACTCTCGAAATAATTTTAGATCATGACATGACCACTACCCGCACAGGAAACCAGTACAAAAGATATTTAGTAAAATACAAAAACCATTCTTTGGAAGAGTGTCAATGGATTTCTGAACAATCGCAACATCCGCACTACCATCACTTAATACTTGCATACCACACACCTAGCGACATAGATTCACCAATTTAGGTAGTGCCTCTCTTCTAGTGTAGATTCGCCGATTTAGGCAACACAAATTCAAAATGTAGATCCATCGATTTAGGCAGCATTAGTGCAGACCTGCCGATTTAGGCAGCACGCCCATTGGTGTAGATCTGCGGATTTAGGTAACACCAATAACTAGACCACTCTACCACTCTGGCTGCCACCACTGTCGCTAGTTTGGTTTTGGTAACAATTGAGGACAATTGTCTTTCAACCCCGGGGTATGTAATGGAATTGATATTTTGATGATATATTTGTGAAATATTTGATATTTTGATGAAGCATTGCAATCTTGATTTGAATTGTGGAATATGATCACTTGTTGAGTGTTGTGTGAGTAGATCAGTGATTGGCACGTGCTGGACAATAGGGCGATAGCAGCTATTCGGAATAGAACTGCCACCATTGGATTTTGTGTGGCAAGCCTTAGTATTTTATGGTTTAGTTATAAGTTGATATGTAGACAGCTATTAATTGTTACATTGAGCTCTTTATGAGCCATGACTATTTTATGCCCAAGTGTGAATTGGATGTAACTCATTTTTAAACATGAACTTTTCTATAAATTAAATACGTGCAAGAGAGACATGCTCACTCTCTCACGAGGGGAGGCTGCACCCAGCGTTGTGTCTTGCCTCTCTTTCCTCCCTCCTCTCTTTTCGTGCCAAGTGTAGCACTCTGCTCTAGGAGGTCCGCTTGCACGTTCTCCCTCGCTCTATCTTGCTCTCTATCTCTTATGTTCGTGTTGAGATCGGTCATGTGCGTGTGCGACGATTCAGGTATGTGGATTTATTGTTTTATGATATGTATTGTGCTATTATGAGTATTTTGCAGGGCCATCGCATCCGTTTGTAGCAATTCTTCAACCCCTTCTGCGTAGCGCTACCATAATTCCATAGCAAGCTTGGAGGAAAATTTGGTTTTCCCTGCTGTGAGAAAGCATTTTTTTTAGGTGATGTTTTATTTTTGGGTTGAGATTTGAACGCGCTTTGCTATTTTGTTGAAGCTTGTGGTTTCGTGTAGCAGATTTTGGGATTGTAGGTGAAGTCAGCGGCCTCAGAGCAGTAAGTCTCCATCCTCTACCCCCTCTCCTACCCCTGGCTCTGTCATCAACATTCCCAAGTTGATTCCTCGTTATCTACACCAGCGTGGACAGTGAGGTTCAAAGCCATGTAGCATTATGTTAGGATTTTAGGCAGTGATGATTTTTGGCTTCCCTGGGGGTGCGTCCCAGTTTCTCCGTGCCTTCAAGTTCGTTGCTGTTACATGTTTCTCCGCGTCATCATGTTCTATTAGCAGCAAGCTAACTCGGATAGCTCGGATAATATTTTTCGGAGCTTTTATTGTAAAAACACTTATTATTTTGACGAATTGGGAATGTTGTAACTCCTACTTTCCAGATAAACAGTGTAATTGATGAGTCGGGGCTACAAGCTTCGAGATTGTATCAACCTGTCTTTAGTTAGAGCTCCTAGATTATTAGTTTTGACCACAAAAACCTTCGCTAAGGTATAAAAGCCAATTTTTGTACGTATTTTATAAGTTTTTGGATAATAGAAACACATCGTGAGCTAACGGCACTCACTTCATTCCTTCTCGCACTTCCTACTCCCTTTTCGGTTGTCACATTGCAATGCCGTTTACTGCATTGCAATCGCAGGTAAAAGCTCTACGCATTGACGTAAGCATTTCATGGTAATCCTTAGCTTTTAGCGTCACCGACCTGCAATCTAATTTCATCATAGGTAGGAATTTAAGCTTCAAAATCATAAACTAAGTATAGGCGGGGTATCAGGGCATCATTGCTAAGCATTTAGATGCATTCTCGGTCGAAAATGACTTGGTCAAAAACTCACTGCTGTTAATAATCGTGATTTTTGCACTTGGCGTAAAGTGAGATTTGAGACCATAAGCATGTGTGCTTAGGTCTTATAAACATGTCCTAAAAGTTTCGTGACATTGGAAAGTGGTAAGGGGGAACAAATCCATCACAATCAAAACTTCCCTCTCTATAGCCCATGATAAATTCCGCACCCCTAACCACATAAAAACGCACACATGCACACTATCTGCCAATCTCCAATGCACCGACTCGCCTACAAGCACCACCGGATATACACACTCACACATGAGCACTTCAGTACAATAGACCCATCAGCAAACCATCATATCCCGACACCAATGGATGCATACAACTCCCCAATCTGTAAATGCACTCACACAGGGAGGCGACACACGCCTCGACCACACACAAAGTAGCTCACTCAATCATTCTCTCTCTCTCCCTCTATGCACATACACATACACAAAACTCGGAGCCAACGCTACCACGGGCACGAGACGAGATAGACGAGGTGATTGATGGCAAATTCAACACAGAAAATAATCCCCCCAAACTGTGAACTCATTTATCCATAGCACAAAAAAACAAACTTCTCGTCGGCTTCCCCTTGGCGACCTTCTCTCTTGATTCACAAGCCCATAGCGGCCTCTCGCAATGGCCCTTGGCCACACACCACGCTATCTAGCACCCCTGTTCGGACCAATCCCCGGCTTCTCCTTGGCCCTACCTCTCGACTTGCTCACCTCAGCCGGCTGCGCCCTCTCCTCATGGTGTCATCACCTTGCAACAGCCCATTCTAAGGCAACTCCTTGTACCTGGTTGCTCTTTTCCTCTCTCTGATGGCGCTGCACTGCAACCCTCGTTCACCGCTCTAGGCCAGCCTCACCTTGTTGAAGGCGGCCCTTGGCAGCCCATGGAGAGACCCACCACGCTATCTAGCACCCCTGTTCGGACCAATCCCCGGCTTCTCCTTGGCCCTACCTCTCGACTTGCTCACCTCAGCCGGCTGCGCCCTCTCCTCATGGTGTCATCACCTTGCAACAGCCCATTCTAAGGCAACTCCTTGTACCTGGTTGCTCTTTTCCTCTCTCTGATGGCGCTGCACTGCAACCCTCGTTCACCGCTCTAGACCAGCCTTCTCGCGGCCTTGACTTGCTCCCGCCAAGCTCCACTCTAATGGGCTACCCCTTGGCCATGGCTTCAGTCCTCTGAGCCTTCATCTCTTTCTATCTGCAGCTCGCATCTGGCCTATCTCCGGCTGCCTCTTCCATGAGCTTCAAATGGGCTACCCCCTCAGCCTTCTCCTCTAGTTGTAGCCCCTCGTAGACTACTGGCCAGCCCCACCTCTAGCGGCCCTTCTCCCAACCTGCACCTGCTCCCGGCCCATTTGGCCTTCTCCTCCACGTAACTGGCTTCCGCCCCTCCTGCATGGCCCCAAGTGGTGCTACCTTTATTCCCTTGAACCCCGCCCCCTCGCGATATGGCTACTTCCCCTCATTTTTCTGAGGGCGACACTTGCATGGCCTGGCTCCCGGCTACTGCACCTGGCACCCCGCCATGCTCATCCGCCTTCCAACTGCGCTCCCTGGCTGCCTCTCCTCAGTTGTTTTCGCCCCCCCGCAAGCATCCAAACAGATGGCGTTTGTTTTCTTGCATGACCACCTTTCAACATTTCTTTTTTTATCAAGCCCCTTCGACTTGAGCCACCTTCCCGCGCTTTTCAACGTCCGGCCATTGGTGCCATTGCCTCTTGTTGATAGCATTTCCACTGCAAGGACTTCGACAGTGCCAAGATGTTGTCATGAGAGACTTCAATCACATTGATCGCCAACAACCTTGAGTGACAAGTCCGCCGTCGGAAAAAATGACAATCGCCTTGAGCGCTCCATCGCATTGGTATGCAAATATGAGTGTCCATCTGGAACCGGTTGAACTGGAGCCTTTTTCCCCTAGCATAGCTCCCTCCCTAGACCTTGAAGTGTTGAGAGACATTCTGACTAGGAGAGGATAAAACCACCATTGACCTACAACACGCCGTATTTGACATACACATCATGGCAGTAGAGTGTCGTGCATACATATTGCTCCAAATCCCATATCACAAACTAATAGCAATCTAGCACCCCTTGTCATGTTTACAACCTTATGATATCAACATTTGATCATGTCACCTGTGATAGCACTTTCGACTAGAGAGTGTTCCATCTGGGTATACCTGTATCCTGACTGCATCAAATACCTGTTCAATGCCCCCGTCATTTGCCTGCAAACTGCCATGCCCGGGCCTCTTGCACTTCATAGGTTTGCCATCTTTAGCTGTACCATCATTGCCCAACCCCTCGTTGAGCATTCATGCTCAACCGTAGCATTATTTAGAGAATATATCATTGCATAAGAAGAATCTGATAGATACTATGTACAAGAGCTAGATAAATAGCATTAAATAGAAAGAAAGAGATTCACTGTCTACCATAGCACCCGCCTGGGTCAAATGGAAAGCCATAGGCTCTCCCAAGAATAGTGTAAACTCCACCTGGATGAAAAGTGTGGCTTTGGTCATCATCGTATGTCTGTAAAACAGATACACACCATCCCTGCTTTGCATTGGTAAACCTGTAAACCAATCCTTCCTGTAGATCTTGAGAGCATGGCCCTTCAAAAAACTGCATGCATGAGCCATCTCCACGCCCAACACAAGCCTGCACAGCCTGGAAAGCCTTTGCATCACATGTCTCCCCGCGAATGGCTAGAGAGCTCTCCATAGCATGATTGTCTTCAAACAAGGCAACATGTGGCAACGGATCATCCAAAGTAGACACTGGCATATCTTCACCTGTACACTCTTGAAACAACACTACAAAAGGCGGCAAGCCTTGCATACCTTGTATTCTCGCCATAGCTTTAGCAACCAAAACCTTCGACACGTCATCTACATTGACCACTGGATCATCAAAACCCCAATCTTCTTCATCGAAGCACTCTTCTTCAATCACCTGAAATTTGTTGCTCTTTGACCACCTTATCGACATGCATAACATCATATGTCTCATACCTTGAGAAAGCAGACTCTGTTTCCCATGTGCTTTCCATATCCAAGGCACTGCTATAGCTCGAATAAACCTCCGCTTTCTCCACAAAAATCATCGCCTTTGGTACTTCATCTATCTTCTCCACTGCTTGCTTTTCGGAAGTCACTTGGTCAAGTGCCTCAGGCGGTACTCGGTAGACTCCTCTCTGCAGCTGTTGAGGCCTCATAGGCCCACACAGTATCGTCTCTACTCTGTCATCACGCCTATCCACTGCTACCACATGTGCATCAACAAAGGGTTGGATTACCTGAAGCTCTTCCCTAGCAATTGGCCTTGGCACCAATGGACTCGCCAGAACCTGCTTTGCCTGTTGCTTCTTCAAAACCTTCTTCGTCCTGCTCTGCGCTGTCGTGCTATGACACGTACATAGTGGGAACGCATGCTACAAGATCTATCTTGTAACTTTTTAGATACATAATTATCTCATCCTATTATTTTTCTCAAGGGTAACCTATCCTTACTTTACCATCAGAAAATACTATGGGAAAAGCTCAATAGCTCCTCCTCTTTAACTTGGGGCAAAAAGCATTGATTCTTTATTTCTACTATCTCATTATCATCTCACACCCTAGCTAGATCCTATATCTCTGGTAAACTCCAATATATATATATTCTATGTATTTTTTATACTTTTCTTATATTTCTTTTTAAATAGCTACTAGGAGGGAATCAAATCCTAGTGGGACACTAAGTGGCATGATTTCAAAGATACACTTATTTTCATGCATTATTGCAAGCATGATTACAAAAATTTGTCAAGGAGCAATGTCATGCTTTCATATGGCATGAGGTGTCCTTTGGAATTAAATGAAAGTCTAGGCTAAGGGGACCACGGGAAGACTTTTGCTGCGAGAAATGGACCCTATTTTGATGATTTTTTTACACAAGGTTCCAATCTGAATTGGAAAATGATTTTAAAATGAAAATCGTAGCTAATGAGCTGAAGTTTCTGCCCATATGTTTTTACTTTTTTATTTGGAGCCACGGTTTCAGAGATATGATCAAAATACTGGACCCCACTCTGCCCACATCATGCAGGGACAACTCATTTCTAACTTTTCCAATTCCTATTCACACTGGCTCCTCTCTTCTTGTGTAAACCCTTGGGGGTTCCCTTCACCTATAAAAGGGGACCTCTTCTTCCTTGAAAAGGAACTCAAGCATTCAAGCCATTGATGAGAGGAGTTCTTGAGGGAGTGAGTAGTAATGCCTAATTGTACTTAGCCATTAACATAAGCCCAAGCCTACACTTTCTCCTAGAGGAAGACTAGCCATTCTTGTACGCTATCCTTGGAAGATCAACTCTAATCAAAGAAGGTCTTGCACTTGGCGTATCAATCAAAGTGGAGTTCTCCCCTCTTCTTCTCTCTCCATCAATAATGGTGCCAAAGGGTTTGTCAAGTAAGATGTGTTATACATTGATGTTTTCTTGATTTCTTGTTGTTTTCTTTTTCATCTCTAATCCAACATATATATATATATATATATATATCTAATATTATCTCCTTAACCAAATCTATCTCTCTCACTCTTAGTAATTCATCCTCTCTACAAATTTTAGGTTCTCTTTGCTACAGGTACATCTCTCCCCGTAGTATCCTTATTGCCTACAGGCAAGAATAGGGCTTGGGAGGGAAACTTCTCATCTCTTCACTTCTCTCATATCTACATTTCTCACATACTATCCTAGATGAATAACCCACATGATGATAATTTCTATCGCTTTCACTCTGTACAATCTATTAGAATTAACGTATGGATTAGCCGTAAAATACACTTTCAACAACGTATAGTGTTTCTCTTTGGCCCAGAAAGGCTTAATGAAATACTTCTATCACCGGATCCCATCATACTACCTGTCATGGACTATAATTTTTCTTTTGATGTAAGCGTAGTTATCTTGCTATGAACCAAGAGGATTTGTACACACAATTAATCCCAATCACTAGACAAAATATATATACTACGGTAAGCACAAAGCTACAATTCCAAAGAACAATTGGTAGCCTATTTGGTCAGTCAAGATTGAATGCCATTAACTCATCTATTAACCCTTTCATATTACCCATGATACGATATGATCATAGCCTTGATGTTTTCATTTTCGTATTGTTTTGACATTCTCTTTTGTCTGTGTGAGTGCAAGAGAGAAAGAGCGAGTCTTCTTTGATTGCACTTCTTTCCAAACCCTAGTCTTCATGGCATCTATGGTTTAACTCCTTCATATAGTTTTTGTTGAGTTCTCTCACAAACTCTTACAGCCATAAGTCCGGTGCTTTCCTGGCAAGACCGCAAATTTCTCGACAGCGCATAGGCTACTGCCTCCTCGTACGTGCACGGTCCATCTATCTCGACTTTATCCCGCATGTTTACATGCAAGCAATCCAAAAACTTGTTCATCTTCAAAAAATATGCATTCTCTACAACAGTTACCTTAACCAACTTGCTTCATATAGCCTCGAACTCCCACACGAATGCTTGGAAATCACCAGCGAGGCTTTGCTTTAGGTTGTCCATCATCTGCTTTCACTTCACTCCACTACGTGTTGGCCACATATCGGCTTTGAAATGCTGCTTACAATGTGCTCCAATTCTGTTTCTCTTTAGCCTGCAAGCCCTCGTACCATACCTTTGCTTTTCCACGAGCCAGGAGCAGGAAAGCTTGGGCCACTCCCTCTTCTCTTGACAAGCCGCTTTCCAGCAAAAATAGACCATAGTCCTACAGCCACACTTCTGCATCTTTACCTGTAAAAGTAAAAAAACCCGACCATGCCATTCTTGTTAGATCCTGCTCTTCAAACCGCGACACCGTCTTTGAATTCACCGAGAAGCAATCACTAGCTGCTCAATGGAGGCACCATTGATGGAAAGGGGGAAGGGGAACAAACCCAGCACAATCCAAACTTGCCTCTCTATAGCCCAACATAAATTACACACCCCTAACCACACATAAACTCACACACATGCACACTATCTACCAACCTCCAACGTACCGACTCGCCTATGAGCACCACCGGATATACACACTCACACATGAGCACTTCAATACAATAGACCCATCAACAAACCATCATATCCTGACACCAATGGATGCATACAACTCCCCAATCTGTAAATGCACTCACACAGGGAGGTGACACACGCCTCGACCACACACAAAATAGCTCACTCAATCATTATCTCTCTCCCTCTCTGCACACATAGCTACCACGGGCGTACTAGGGCACGAGACAAGATAGACAAGGTGATTCATGGCAAATTCAACACGGAAAATAATCCCCCCAAATTGTGAACTCATTATCCATAGCACAAAAAAAAACAATTCTCATACAATGATGTCGGCTTCCCCTTGGCGACTTTCTCTCTTGCTTCACAAGCCCATAGCGGCCTCTTGCAATGCCCTTGGCCACACACCACCTACCCTGTGTGCAACCCCTCCTTAGTCCTGCCGCACCTTGTTGAAGTCGGCCCCTGGAAGCCCATGGCGAGCCCCACCATACTATCTAGCACCCCTATTCGGACCAGTCCCGGCTTCTCCTTGGCCCTACCTCTCGACCTGCTCACCTTAGCCGACTGTTCCCTCTCCTCATGGTGTCATCACCCTACAGCTACCCATTCTAAGGCTACTCCTTGTACCTGGTTGCTCTTTTCCTCTCTCTAATGGCCCTGTAGTGTAGCCCTTGTTCACCGCTCTAGGCCAGCCTGCTGGCGGCCCTAACTTGCTTCCGCCAAGCTCCACTCTAATGGGCTACCCCTTGGCCATGGCTTCAACCCTCTGAGCCTTCATCTCTTTCTATTTGCAGCTCGCATCTAGCCTATCTCTGACTGCCTCTTCCATGAGCTTCAAATGAGCTACCCCCTCAGCCTTCTCCTCTAGTTGTTGCAGCCCCTCGTCGACTACTGGCCAGCCCCACCTCTAATGGCCCTTCTCCCAACCTGCACCTGCTCCCGGCCCATTTGGCCTTCTTCTCCATGTAACTGGCTTCTGCCCCTTGTGCATGGCCCCAAGTGGTGCTACCTTAAAAGAATCAATTGTGAGTTGTTTATGTGAAGTTGAAAAATTTCAGGTCTACGGCTAGAAATAGCACCGGAAGACTGTCCACCATTGAATCCGACTGGAGATTATGCTTTAAAAGTTGTATGAACCAGTGGCCAAGCTTAAGGATGCATTTGAGGTAAAATTTTAAGAGTTTGCAAAAACTTAGATTATTTACTTTTTCTTGACATTTTAGGCCAAATTAAGTTTTGACTTGACTCAGAGGCTTAAAATAGTTCATGAAAAGACTGTCCACTTGAAAAAATGAAAAAAATGCTCATTTTAGGCCAAAAGTAAATAACCACGATTATTTACTTTCATGTCAGAAGTGGCCAAGGTTGATACCAGAGACTCTATGCATGTGTACAAACATCTTTTGTAAAGGCCCATAGAATTTGGATCACCAAACTGACCAAAAACTTGGTAAAAATTGAAATCTATACTGATTATCAAGAACTTCATTGTAAATTAGGAAAAGTTTGTTGAAACTCAGTGAAACTTGACTCATAGGCTTATATTGATGTGCTAAACAAGTATACCTGCTCATTTGACCAAAAAGATCCCAAAATTTGCAAGAAGTAAATAATCGTGATTATTTACTCTTGTTCCATTTTTCAACTTTTTTGACCAACTTAGCATACTACTAGTTTTAGCATGTTATTTTAAGTCCACAAATCAAATTTGGTAAGATTTGGATCATTGGAGTGAAAATTGTGGCCAAATTTATAGACTGAGTTTGCAGACACGAAACTCTTCACCATTTGAACAGGAATTATCCAAACCTGATGAAATTTGGCTAGAGAGCTTAAGTTGAGTTGTTTAACGAATCTGTGTCAAGATTGTGGTAAAAAATTGCATAAAAATAATAGGACTAAATATTCGCGATTATTATTGGACATTTTTGCACATTTGAGTATACCACAAGGTCAAGCATATCAAGTACACCACACAAATCAAATTTGGTAAAATTTGGATCACAAAAGTGAGACTTAAGTCAGATTCTTGAAAACTAAGTCTGCAGACACGAAACATTTGATAACTTGGATAAATTTTGTTCAGATCGAGTGGAACTTGTCCAGAGACCTTAACAAGTTGCATCCCTGATGGCAAAACAAGCCAAAAAGTGCCAAAAATTGAGAAAAGTAAATAATCACGATTATTTACTTTTGATACAGAGAGACACCATTTTGGACTTTTGAGCTTGTACAGTGTTAGACCAACATAATACAAGGCTACCGGTCAATTTTGGTTTCAATCAGATCCAAATTGGTACATGTTCACTTATTTTCCAGGTTGCAGATTAATCCTTTGGCTTTTTGCAAAAGTAGAATCTGAAAGTCTCAATTTCTGACTCACCTAGCTCAATTTGAAGAGATACACATAGACCAATCACAATAGTTAACAAAAATTGTACAGTGTTTGTGTAAGAATAAGCTAACTTGATTAAAGCTGATACAGGAATCAAGTTGCAAACAAGGAATTAAAAGCTTGACAGAGGTTGCAATCAAGTCAAGTGGAAGATGTTGATAACAAGTCAATCCGATGGTAAGTACTCTATCTAGGGCTTCACAAGTCTATATGAACCTTAGATCTGGTTGTATACTAGCAAACCAAGGCATATTTGGAGAGACCGCTAGTAGAGTATCCACAGAAGAGAGTGTGAATCAAGGCGATCACTTGGCCACTATCTTTGAAGAAGTCTCATACACTTTTTATGAATCAACATCTCAAATGTCTTCCTATTCGACTCATTCAGGAACCAGAACGACAGTTTGGTATAAGCACATACTCACCTTTTATAAGACTAATCACCATGGAGCTTAGGTTTACCTGGATCCTAATGAAGAGTATGCTATTCACATTGATGCATTAGGAGATTTCGGAGGTCTTTTGGAGGGCCTTTTGGTAGAGAGAGGAAAATAAGCTCCTCCAATGAGAGAAGAGCCTACGTTACGTAGAAAAATAGATTGATATTAACAAAAATATAAAAGGTGTCCCTCTCCTCATTTAATAATCTAGTGGTCCTTGAAGACGAGCACTCTCTTTTATTTAATGCGAGCACCTTTTTCAGAAGGTAGATGCGGTGCATTTGATACAGGATACGTCATCACTAGAACTCAAAAAGTCACAAAACTATCAAGTGGTGGAAGATTTTGAAACTTTTGATACTGCCAATGCGTCCGGAACGCACATATCTCCTAGAAATGAATGTCCAATTGCCTCACTTAGACATCCAAAGAGGCCAAAAATGTCAAACACCCCTAAAAGAACATTTTACTAACGGTGCGCGAGGGGGCATTCCAAAATTTTGGAATGCCTCCTCGTGCGCCGTTAGTAAAAAGGCCCCTTTTTCCTCTTTTTAGGGAGCTTTTTGAGAGGAAAATGTCCAAAAACCTCTAAAAAGGGGCTTTTTGGAAAGATAAGTGTCCAAAAATCACTAAAAGGAGCTTTGTACTAACAGCGCGCGAGGGAGCATTCCAAAATTTTGGAATGCCTCCTCGCGCGCCGTTAGTAAAAAGGCCCTTTTTTCCTCTTTTTAGGGAGCTTTTTGAGAGGAAAATGTCCAAAAACCTCTAAAAAGGGACTTTTTGGAAAGATAAGTGTCCAAAAATCACTCAAAGGAGCTTTGTACTAACGGCGCGCGAGGGGGCATTCCAAAATTTTGGAATGCCTCCTCGCGCGCCGTTAGTAAAAAGGCCCTTTTTTCTTTTTTTTAGGGAGCTTTTTGAGAGGAAAATGTTCAAAAACCTCTAAAAAGGGGCGTTTTGGAAAGATAAGTGTCCAAAAATCACTAAAAGGAGCTTTGTACTAACGGCGCGCAGAGGGGCATTCTAAAATTTTAGAATGCCTCCTCGCGCGCCTTAAGTAAAAAGCCCATTTTTGGGGGTTTTTTGACATTTTTTGCCTCTCCGGATGTCGGAATGAGACAAGTAGACATTCGTTTTTAAGGTATTTTGGCGTTTCGGATGCATTGGTGGTGTCAAAATCCTCAAAATATATCACTATTTTATAGTTTGTGACTTTTCAACTTTCAGTGATGACGTAAGGTGCATTGAATGCGCCGCACCTGCCTCCTGAAAAAGACGCTCGCATTAAATAAAAAAGTGATCGTTTTCAAGGACGATTGGGAATATAAATCTACTTTTTAGAGTGTCTGGTTGTCCTTTTGGATGTACTCACAAGGTGCAAGTGCATTTTAAAAAAAGTTTCTAGAGAGAGAAATACAATTTCTTACAAGGCCCTCCAAATGACCTCCGAAATTTTCTAATGACCATGACATAGAGTTTGAAGAGGAAATCAGGGAAAACAAACAAGGAAAATGTATATGGATAAAAACAAAACTCAGTATTTACAAGTTGAAAACCCTGATGTGATCGACAAATGGGAGATAGAAGTAAATACCATAATTCCAGATATGGCAGCAAAAGGAGGACCACCGACTTTAGAATTGACGGATACGATCAAGTTGATTTGAAGTCGTTGAAACGGCTTAGCACGGATAATCCTAGGATAAGAGTCTATTGTTGGGAGGATAGAAATGTCAAAGATCTTCTATGGACTTCTTATGCCAAATCAGAACAGTTAATACCCATGAAGATCATCTATATCTTCAAAATCAAAGACAAGGGTTTAACAGATCTACCAACCTACCTATTTAGGGATTGTTATAACAATAATTTTGTTATGATGAGTCCTAAGCAGGTGCAACAAACCAAATACCAAGGGTACTCCATAAGGGATTGGATGTTGGGCCAAGGACCAGAAACTATTCCAAGAGATGAAGTCCGCGAGAGATCTTTTGAGAGGAATGTTAAAAAACCAAAAACTACCTCATCACGAAGAAAACCGGGTGACACTAAATCCAAACAAGGGCTACATGAGTCACTATTTTCAACAGACTGGTTTGAAGGACTTGGAACATGACCAACTACCGGGAGACCGGGAGTAACCAAATAGACATGTCAAACCAGCTGATTTTCAAAAATGGGTTAGAAAATACAGTGGATCTGGGAATCCATATGACCACTTAGCCAACTTTAAGCAAGTGCTAAGAGCAAAACACATATTTGATTTTTGTACTCAGTTCGAGGGATTTGGAATGACATTAGAAGGAGAAGCACTGACATGGTTCCAAAACAGTCCACCAAGGTCAATCATGGACTTAAATACATTAGCTCAAGGATTTGTAGCCGCATGTTCCAAAACGGGGATCAAACATAATACTGTAGCTCAAATCTATACCTTCAAATAGAAACAAGGTGAGTCTGTTAGGGATTGTGCAACTAGAATGAAGCAATACATTGCAAGATGACCAAAACATGAAATACCTACAGAAGAAAGGTTAGTATCATTGTTTCTAGAGGGACTACTAAACAAAAAACTTCATGCTATATTGTATAGCAAGAAACATATGACCCTAGAAGAGTGTGTGCCAGATGCTATTGACTTAGGAAAAAATTGTGATATTTTCAATGAAAACGATTCCCTAAGGATAATCAAAGTGAGAAAATAACATCCACCAAACCAGCAAAAGATGAAACAGCTGCTGCAGCACCACTTTCAGCCATAGAAGACATGCTCAAAGGGATGAATGAAATAATGAATAACATGCAAAAAACACTTATGAGGGGACCAAAGCAAGGGATACCTCAACCAAGACAACCAATTAGGCCGCAAAAATGGTGTGAAATCGAGGGTAAATGGACCAACCATGAGACCAATGAGTGCTATTACTAACCAAAGTATGATGGAAATGTTCAGTATGTGTCTATGAGGCCGCAAGGACAACCCATGTACATATATCAGCCTACTATGGACCCAACTCAAAGACCACCAATGGGTATGGAAAGACCTCAACCCGTATTGGATCAACAACCTCCATATCTTGGACATAATACAGTACCTGTAAAGTGCATGCATTCAGAGATAGTCATAGATGAACAAGCACTAGTGCTTGTTACACCCTATGTTGAGCCTAGTCCATCTAAAGTAATGGTAGAAGGAGATTGGTATAATTCACATCCACCACCAGTGGAAGAACCTCTGACTTATACTACACCAGAGCTTGCACCGATGTACTATGTAGCTAATCAAGGTGTTAGAACTCATATGGTAAGACCCCTGATTAAGATAAGAACAAGGAACTATCATAATTGTGGTGTAGATGATCATTGGAAAAATGAATGCCCAGAGCTTGACAAGAACATTAAGCCAATTGAAGCTTTTTTTATACAATGTTGCAAAAAAGGAGGATACTTCCATGAAGATAGTCCAAAAAATCCTTCAAACAAGGGTAAACAGTAGTGAACGTAGTCCAGGTGACACCTAGTAGCTCATCTGAGAGTGAACCTATTGTTCCAATCAAGGTAATGACCAGAGCCCAGGCTAAGAAAAAGAAACATAACTCCTCTGATGATTTTGAGAATACTAAAATTTCCTCTCAAAAGACCAAGAGAAGTAGATGCAAAACGTATGAGATTAGAAAACAAAAACAAAGGGCTGAAATCAAGGAGAAAGCAAAGAAACTATTCTAGAAAAAAGTGAAAGAAATTGGAAGTGAAATCAAGGAAATCACCGGGAAATATGGAGGATCAATTTTGGTAGACAAAATTTTTGAGCCAATCAATGCAGCCTTGGGAGCTTACCGAGTGGGACTTACAGCAGGTCAAAACATGGAAAACAAATAGAAAAACTATCCTTCTCCAGATATGGAAGTAGCTAAGCTAGAAACTTATCAAAATGTGGTAAGAATTACTGATGAGATGCTAGAAAAACAAAAACCCAAGATCGAGAGTATAGCAAAACCTGAGGAGCTTGTGGAAGGAATATGTAAAGAGAAACCTGAAGTGGTGGTAGAACCCCACCTTGAAACTAAAGAGCCAGAACTCATAGTGCCTGACACTGAAGATGACTTAGATGGAATTCCATTCGTAGAAGAAGACTGGCTAGGACACTTGTGGGAAAAAGTTAGAGAGATTAATGATGGGAGCCTAACTCTCAAGTCAACTCCTATAGGGAAAGTTTGGTTAGAAAACATACCTCGTGATATGGACGTGGATGTATAATCCTTGTATGGGGATTGTGGCTCTGAAGCTTTAGGAATGTCTAAACCAATGACTTTGAAAACACTACCCTCTTACTTGGAAGATAACAAAGATGAATCCATACTGTGTTAAACCACTCAGATAAAAAGAGCGAAATAGACCCTAGAGGTAAACAACATCCATTCAATTATGTTTACACCCATTCAATGCACTCTTACTTTAGGAGAACTATTAAGAATCAGACCATATCCATGGAACTATTTATAAAAAAATATAGAGAAGGTGGGGATAACAGGGCTAATCGCAAAAAATTTGGGAAAATTGAAACATGAATTGGATAACAAAGATATTAAATCCGTTCCAATAAACAAACTTGAAGAATACTATAAAGGGGACGAAGGAAACACAACCCTTCTAGTGAGATATAATGATATAGAAACCATGGCAATACTGGATAGTGGGGCAGGCATAGCTATAGCCACGAAAGTAGTATGGGAATCATGAGGGCAACCAACCATTAGACAAACTCAAATGAAATTGCAACTGGCTGATGGACACATCAAAAGACCCTTAGGACTGCTTGAAAAAGTGATAATTAGTTCTTGTGGAATTGATTATCAACATACTTTTGCAATAATGGACTTTGGGAAGAAACTCAATTATGAAATCAGCTTGGAAAGACCTTTCATGCAACAAGTACAATTTATTCAGGATTGGGAAAACAATTATCTGTGCTTGAAGCAAGTGGGATCAATAAAAAGAGTTAATCTAAAAGATCACACTTATAGAGATGTCATGAAAATGCCCATACAAGAATTGGACTTAGTCTCTTCAGTTGAAACTAAGCTTCCATCTTGGGTGAACAAAGACACACCTATTTGGATATGTGGACCCTCAGAAAATGGGAGCTTAAAATGAGAAGAATGTATCTTAAAAAGGGACTACACAGATGAAGCCTATGTACCTGAACCATTTCTAGAGCATTTGTTTGAGCCATTTGAGTGGACTCAAATTTTAGCAACAATGGATATGTGTGTAAATACGTTGGTGCAGCCAACGTTGGTCGGAGCTAGAAAATGGTCTATGCAAGCAAATGTTGCTGCAAGCAGGTGCAGTGCAGAAGGCTAGGGCAGGTACCAAGGTCCTGGGCAGCCAAAGGGTAACGGAAGGGTATGCCCAATGCAACTTTTTAGGCTAAAACAGCTCCAAGTTCGCTCAATTGGGATGACAAATGAAGATGCCTGAAGTGCCGAGTCAATGCTTTGTAATGAAGTGTTCAGTGTGCTCTAGAAGTCGGTTCAGATGGCTCGTCAAACGAAGCTTGAAGTTCAAAGATAGAGAGTGTAGCAGATCCTCGACGGGTAGGGTAGCTAAGTACAGGTGGCCCAGGTTGATGTTACTAGATGCATGTGTAGAGCTCAAATTATGGAGCATGCGCGTCTTCTCCAATTGCAGACGGGAGCCTTGGTTAACAAGTTATGGTCAATTGAATTTTTTTTGGGGGCTAGGTTTGAGCCCACGTGCCCGCATCAGAGAATGTGCCGTCTGGCATCTTTTTAGCCTCACCAAGGTTTTCAGTGATAGTATGCATCATGTGAAGCTAGCACAAATTGATGGCTTGTCAATCGGATATTAGATCAACAGGATACAGCAGGACGATGTCGAGAGCTAATGTCGAGGAAGGAATTGGCAGGTGTTTCTTAACTTTTTTGCGGCCTCGAATCGCAGGCCCGGGGACTCAAAGTGCGGTGAGCACGGGGATGTTCAAAGACGGGAACTGGCTATAGCGGTCGGGATTTACAACTCCAAGGTCCGGTCACCGGGCAAGGAACTAGCAGAGATTAAAATTGGCATTCAAAGGGAGTTTTTCATGAGGTCTTTTTTTGAGGTTTTGAAAGTCTGGAGGCGAGCAACCCACGGGATGCCATGTGGCACTCCCATGGTCCCATATAAGAATGCACGGCAAACAATGTTGGAGTATATAGGCCAGGCGACTGCCCATTTGAGGGTATGTGGTTGAAAGGGAGCTCCTTGAGCACAGTGATGGCGGGCTTCTGTGGAGCACTACGTTGGCGGTGCCAGCGGTGCAGACGAATTTGGGGTGGTCGAAGACGACACAGCAATGGCCGTAGGTGGCGCACGCTGGCGGGTGGAGGTTGTGACTGATGACGTGGCAGTGCCTAAGAGGGTCCATTCCCATGGCCCTTGGGGCCCCAAAAGTTTTTGAAGCCAAAACGCTCCCCCCATTAGCGAGGTCGCTAATGCTCAAGATATGGGAGTAGGGGATGGTTTCCGTAGAGAGAGAGAGAGAGAGAGGATGTAGCCGCCCAGAGCAGGAAGGTCGAGTCGGGTCAAATGCCAAGGGAAATCTCCCATGTAAAATGAAGAAAGAGAGAGAGCCCTAGGAGGCCGCCACGGGTGAGCAAGAAGTCCGAGGAGATGGTCGGGCTCCCAACTGAAGGAATCAAAAGGAGAGATCAAAAGAGTAGTGCACAATAAGCCCCCCCAAGGGGTAGAAAAATAAAGGAAAAAATAAAAAATTTCAAGGGGGCTATAGAGACATCGCTAATGTCCCCCCCCCCCTCGCAAGTACAAGACAACAAAAAAGAATAGATGGAAGCAAGGCGGCTACCTCCTCCCAAAGATGCCAAATGTGAATGCCAGATGCCAGCCAATGAGAGGGCAATTTTCAGATATTGAACGCCCACCACTATAAAGGTCAAAGTTTAATCAAATTATGGGATTTTTTTGGTGTCGTTTGAAGCCTGCAAAGTGGAGTTCTCTGACAAGCTAACCCCTTTGTAACTTTTTCTTGAAAATGACCATGGTGATGGCTGTGCAAGCCTTTGTACATGCCTTGTGAAGTGCAATCAAGCCATTCTTGCCCCGTCTTGTTGTTGCTCCCCCTTCCCCCTTCTCTTTTTCCTGCTTTCATGTTTCCCCTTGGTGCCGGCTGTGTGGAAGTGTGTGCCCCCAGGACCGACGGTGTTTTGTGTGAGAGAGTGAGATTAAGCGGTCGCCTGTGTGTGTGTGTGTGTGTGTGTGTGTGTGTGTGTGTGTGTGTGTGTGTAAGGGTGGAGACAGACCGTGGCAGTAGGTGTGCTTTGTGTGGTGGATTTGTGAAATGTATGAGTAGTGGAAATTGAGCAGGAGGTGGACTGCTAGTCTAAAACGTATTTTCTGAGAGGATAGGGGTGCTATGGATACCCTGAGCTATAGAGAGGACTTTGTTGTTGTGTTGGGCGTGTTCCCCCATTCCCCCTCTCCAACGTCTATGCCTACTCAATTTTGCAATGAGGACGGCTGCCACAAATTCCCATACAAATGATCCTAACCCTTCACATTGAAGACAAAAGTCAAGAATCCAAGGACTTAATGAAAGATTAACAAGTCTTTTCAGACCTCTACTATGATGCAACAAATGAGTTAGAAGAACATTTAGCTACCTCAGATGATTTGGGGTCAGAAAAAGAACATGTGAGAGCTAAACTACTCATGAAAGGAGGGGAGGAAAAGTTTTTTTGACTTTGCAAACCAGAAACTGAGAAGATAGAAATGGTATAGAAGAAAAAGAGACACGAGAAACTTGAAATCTAGACCTATGCCATCAGTCTCCAGTAGAACACAGTTTTTGATGCAAATAGATGCACATGATTGTGTCAAAGACAAAATCATTGGTAGATATCCCTTAAACAAAAAGCAAGAAATATCAAAAACGTAGAGAAAAACGAGAAAGAAAACTCAAGCAAAACCTAAATACCAGGACAAGGATTTAACCATGACACGAGTCAAGAGTTGAAGAAATCTCTAAAAGAGATAGATACCACTGAAATGGAAACCTGAGAAGGATGGTAAAGATTTCCTCCCTCTTTAAACATTGCCCTTAATTACTTAGTTCCTTTCCACCCCTCCTAGATGGCGTACTCTGGGATGACTGTGTGCATGGGTTGAACAATCGTGTCTATGCATAGCCTTGGTTGGCTCTACCATGCTTTGAAGATCAATGCAATTTAAACCATGATGCTGTGCAAGAGTTGGATCTTGAGTAATTAACTCAAGGGTTTTTGAGGTTGAGGTTCTCTGTAGAAATTTTCCAAAGAGAAAATCTTGTAGCTTGTGTGTTCTTTTCATTATTGTACCGTCAGAATGATTTGGCACACTGATTTCCTAAGCTGTTGATATCAATAAGGATGGTAGTTGAGCTTTAACTCACCATTGGTATCTTGGTTTCTCTTCAATGAAATGTTGGGTTTGAGTGTTTTGAGACTTAACTCTCCAGTGCTTCATCGGTTTTACAGTTTGCAGAGAAGATAAGTGCTCCTTTTTCTTCCAAATCCATTTTGTTTTACGTTCCCTGCTCCAAGATGCTCTTCTTTGTGTTTTGAACCTTTGAACTGTCTTTGGTACAGTAGATGATATTTTGGGCACATAGATTTGACACAACTTGTCCTTAAGTTGTGCTTTTGGTACCCATATATGCCCGACTCCTTGCATGCTACTTGTAGCATTTGCTTGGCTATATGATAAGGAATATTGATTGCCTTGTGGTTTGTTTTTTTGGTAATATCTTTTCCAATCTTCTTTGCTTGGTGCAATTGGACCAATGAGTTGTCCGCCTTTAGGTGATAGCTTGAGCTGATTGGTAGCCCAATCTGGTACTGCCTTGTACTTTCGCATCCATGAGATTCCAAGAATCATTGTTTCATTCATGCGTTCATCTGGTAAGCATACAAATTGATGAGGACATTAAAATCCATGTACTATCACATTTAAGTTGACTACTCCCAACGTCATTGTTGGGTTCTTGTTGCATCCTTTAATAGTCAATATTCCTGGTGTCAAATACTGACTTGTTGCTTTCTTGTACGTGGAATAAGTGAATGCATTTACTCGAACTCCTGTATCTACCAATGCATTTGTGCTATGATTGTTCAATTGTACTTTGATGCAAAGGTCCATTCCATCTAACCATTCATCATCTGTTGACATTGCATGTTTCTGTAATTCCCATAGTCGTTCATCTAGTTCCAGAGTATTGATGGGAATAGGTATTTGCTGATTTTTGAGAGAAGCTTTCCTTTTGAGTACTCGAATATGAGCTTCCTCTTCGGCTTCATCAATAACCTGTTGTCGTTTTATCCTTCTTTGCTTTTCTACATGCATCTTTTCTAGCAATTCATTGGTTAGCGGCAAATTGTACTTTAAACAATAGCCACTAATCCAATTAGCCATTGGTTCACCATCTAATGGTGGAGAACTTAACTGGTCCACTTGGAGATACATTTTCAATGATAAACGATTCGTTTCCCTTTTTCTTAAACTTGGGAATGTGTTGCTTAAGGGCATAGACTAAAACTAAGTCCTCTTTTTTTAAGATTTTTGTAACTAGATGGGAATCAAAAAACTATTTTTGTTTCCGCTTTTGTCCACAGATGTGAGCTACAACAGTTAGCCTTTGCTCGTCAAGCTTTTCTAAATCTTCAAGCCTCTGTAACAATTCATGTCCAGTCCACTCAAGATCCTTAGCTACCCTTAGTGTCGGCAATAGAAATTTTATCGACAGTATGGCATCAAGACCATAAATAAGGTTAAAGGGTGTAGCATTTAAAGTTGTCTTGAATGAAACTCTATAAGCCCATAGAGAGGCATGTAGATTCATTTCCCAATCCGTCTTGAACTAACCACTTTAGTCAATACCGAGCTAATAATTTTATTCGTATACACAGCTTGTCCATTTTCTTGTGGGTGACAGGGAGCCAATTTATTATGGATGACCATAAATTTATTAAGGAAATACTCAGTTACCTCATTGAGAAAATGAATTCCCCTATCACTGATAGTTTCTATTGCAGTCCATATCTTGTGAACACATTCTCATACAAGAATGCTGTTGTGGTTCTAGCATCATTTTTTTGGGTTTCTTTAGCCTGTGCCCACTTGGTCAAATAGTCCGTAACTACAATGATATATTGAGCTTGGGTTCTATAAGCAGGTGGCTGTATTGGCCCAAAAATGTCTATATCCCATTTTGCAAAAGCTCTAGCCTCCATCATTGGTCTTAGAGGCATGCTATCTACACGGGTTGGAATTTTTTCTCGTTGACATGCATCACACCTTCAAATATATTCCTTGGCATCTGCAAAAAGTGTTGGCCACCATCCCCGGGAGGTCACCAATAAGAATGTAATCTATCACGTGAGTTCAACAGAAGGGTATCTAAAGTTATTGAAACTTACAAAAATAAATATACAAAAGAACATTATTTTTTTCAAATTTGAAAAAAACTTACAGATTTTAAAAGAAAAGGGCACATTATATTCTTAACAAAATTCACAGATAAGGGGTTTTACAAACATGTCTTGAACGCACGCGATATGGTAGTTTTACACATAGTGAACCCCTCGAGGCCACCATATGCCTGCCATTAAGATTTCTTTTACGGTGGTTTCACTAGAAAAGTGGCCTCCAGCTAATCCTGTATGTGCTTGTTCTATAATCGAAATATATTCGCCTTCATTTGCACAGACGCAGATGTTGATCTTTTCCTCTTCGATACAACTGGTTCCTAATAAGTGCATAGTCTCTAGCTTCAATTTCAATTTCTCTTTGGCGGCGTTTGCTCATATCCTTAGGAAATGCTCGGCATGATAAGTAAGCAGCTTGATATTAGTTACTCCACTTAGGAAAGAGTGATATTCAGAACAATGTCACATGAGGTATGGGTGCTTGTTTTTGGCATTGAGGATATTTTTTTACAAATGAGTGAATATCACTCCTCATAGTTGGCCAAAATACTCCAAGTCTCAATATTCGTTGCATAGTTTGGTCTTTCGCAAAGTGAAGTCCCACTATGGTAATATGTGCTTGACTTAGGTATTGGGTTTTCTCTTCAGGTTTAATGCATAAAAGAAATATTTCATCTTGATTTCTTTTGTATAGCCTTCCAGCTAGTAATTGATACATAGCCAATTGCTCAATTAATCTGGTTGTAATAGGAAGTGGTATTTGAGAATCCACTTGAGCTATGGTCATCAATGATACCATATTTTTTGACCATTGGGGTATCATTTCCATGGAGAACAAATATGCATCTGGTAGACGATCATGTACTCCCTTTGGTGGTTCTCGTGATATAATCCTTGACAAATGATCTGCTCTTTGATGAGTGGTGCCCTTTTTTAACAACTACAGTGAAATAAAATTCCTAAAGAATGATGAACCATCTCACTATTCTTCCTGTGTTGCATGGCTTGTTGACCAAGTACAGTAAGGCTTGGTGGTCCACAAAGAACACAAATTTGTTAGCTGATAGGTAATGTCTATACTTTTTTACAGCATAGATCATTCCTAAGCCTTCCCTTTCGGTGGTTGTATAGTTTTTCTTAGCCATATTCAACTATCTACTAGCATAAGAAAT
Source organism: Adiantum capillus-veneris (assembly GCF_014529385.1). Lineage (NCBI taxonomy): Eukaryota > Viridiplantae > Streptophyta > Polypodiopsida > Polypodiales > Pteridaceae > Adiantum > Adiantum capillus-veneris. The sequence continues at coordinate 58,205,884 of NC_140938.1, read as the reverse complement.
AGGAAAATCAATTTTCATGTCTCCTGGTTGAGCTAGGATACACCCAATGGAAAAATTGAAAGCATCTACATGTATGTGGTATATCTTATTCCAATCTGGTGCTCTCAATATTGGAGCTGAAGTGAGAGCTTGCTTAAGCTTCATGAAGGGTTCTTCACACTCATCAGCCCATTCAAAGAGTGTAATCAAGCTGTACATGGGTTTTGCAATTATAGCGTACATGTAAATGAATCGTCTGTAATATCTGCAATGTCCATGAAAGCTTGAATCCCTTTGACTATTGTCGGTCTAGGCAAATCAGCAATAACATGACTTTTATCCTTATCAGTAGCTATGCCATTTTTAGACACTATATGTCTAGGAATGTTTCCTTGTCTGCCCATGAATGTGCAATTTTAAGGATTTAAGCAATCGTATAAAGTCTATATTTTTTGAATACCTTTTTGAGGTGTTCAAAATGATCAGCCCGGATTGATGAATGTACACATAAATCATCTATATTTACTTCCAAGAAATTTCAAAGATATTCTTTAAAAGCATGGCTCATCAATCTTTAAAAGATGTTAACGTGTGATTTTTTGCAAAATTACCTAATAATGCCCTTACAAAATCATCAACAGGGGAAATTTAACCGATAACATGTCCCCGATGAGTGTAGATAGTGTAAATACTATCAGAAAATCATCAAAAAATAGTCTTTTTTTGTTATTTTCATCATTTTTTTGATATTGGGAGTAAAAAATGGAGGAATCCACCAAAAAACAGTAAAGCAATGTTTCTCAATGGATTTTCTTAATTATTGATTTTTCACTTTGCTTTTCTAGCGCATTTTATGATTTTCTTTGATTTTTTCAATAAATAGGTCAAAAATTAATAATAAATAGCAAATGAGCTCATATAGAGAAACTAAAGATACCCTGATGATCAGAAGGACAAGGCGGACATACACTAAAAAATTCAATCAAATCGACAGATGGAAGCGGGAAGCCTAAATTAGGCTGCCAAGGCCTACTTTCACAAATTCTTGCAAAATGAGCTAACGGAATCCGATTGAAGAAATTTTTGAGTCTAACATAGATTTCACGGCCTAGTAGGACTAACAGGGGAATTTGGGAAAAAATAGTTTGGGAAGTCCGAGTATAGATATTCAATGTAGCCCAAAATCACCTCATTTCCACTAGTCACTCTTGGAGGAGAGAGCTCTCGACCTTCTTTGTGCGCGATTTCCATAGTCCACAATCGCCCATTTACAGTGCCGCCCCACAAGAGACATGAGGGGTAAGTTCTAAGATTATCAATGAACAATTCTATATGGCCGGGTAGCAAGTTTAGGTTCAGGAAAAAACCCTAGAAACCCAACAGTGCACGAAGTACTACGACCCAAAATTGACCATAGCGGCCTGTCAGCTCAACCATTTTCAATGAGACTTGAACTGTAGCATGCCTCTATATAATAGAACACTTCTATATCACCAGATGACCATTTGGCAGGGATCGAGGGGGGTCCCAAGTAGAAAATCTAGGTTTTTGCCAAATTCCAGAATTAGATTCTTACTCCACAGACAACTTATAGACTGGGTCTATACACAATGTACATGGATGGTTTCATGAAAATAATCAAGGCAAGCTCTTGAAAAGCAGAAAACATCTTGAAGGCTACAAAGAGTCAAAATTGACATATGAAGTCAAACTGCTACAAATGGGCCGAAACTGGATGGGTAGCATTAGGACTATAAAGCGGACAAGTCCATAGCTTCAAAAGTGACTAACCAACTCCACCAACCACCTAGTGAAAAAAATCGATGATTTCAAATTCGACAAGAGCACGAAGTGATATCGACCTGAGAAAACTTTACCAAATTCAATTTAGGACTTGTTTTAGATGTATTGAATATGTGTAGGTCATCAAATTGTCAAGTCTTGCAAAAAATTGACTGTTGTAAATAATGGTGGTTATTTACTTTTGTGATTTTTTGGCTTGAAAATGATCTCTTCACTTCACCTATCACTTGTACACATCTACTACATGCCACATTTCAAGTATGAGCCAAAATGATCAAGAAAAACTTGGAAATTGTCAAAAAACGCACCAAAGTCTTTCCAATCCAAATTTTGAGTTGTCTGTCACAATTTTTTAATCCAAATCACCTCATATCTCATACACAGAGTCTACATCATGCCTAGAATCAAGTTGCAACAAAAAATGCACATTTTGATGAAAAAGTTAATAATCGCGATTATTTACTTTCTTGACAAAATGGGTGAAATATGTCTCTTTATATCTACTGTTTCAGAGTCTGAAAGCCTAAATCTGGCACCATTTCCACCCAGTGCACTCAAATGAGTCCACACCACTGAGAGTACCTAAATGCCATATATTTCAAGCCTATCATGTCAAAATTGCAAAAAGTTAGAAAAAATCCCCAGCTGTAAAGAATCGTGATTATTTACTTTTATTTCAATTTTTGCCTGAATTGTCTGATTTTGATCTTTACAAGTTTTTATGCATCTATGCATGCTCCAAAATTATTTTGAAGCAAAAGGGTCATCATTTGCCAGCAATTCAGACTCAGGCCATTTCAGAGCAAAATTTACAGAATTCTCTAACATTGACACTGTATTCCCTTATCAGGAGCAATGCAAGCTGCTGAGAAGGCAAAGAAAAAGGTGTCCCAGAAAGAAAATTTGCAGGAGTTGCCACCTTACCAATTAGATCCAAGTTTAGTGAAGACGGAAAAGACAACTTATTTTTCTAAAGAACAGCCTGAAGAAAACAACACCACGGTTTTCATTGGCAGGTTCAAGAGCAAAGAAGGCCACCAAGTGGAACTGCAAACGCTACCAAAGGAGATATCGACCACCTTCACCCAAGTGTTGAAGTCGACAACAAGGCAGGCAATTGATCATGCGCAATATGTACTGACAACACTGAAAGGCACAAAGAAAGAAGGCAAAATCACATATCTGGGCATCCCTGAAGTACTGACAAGAATAGCATATCATGCTATTGGAATGGCCGATAATTTTCCGCCAGCCCCATATCAAAACACCTGGATTGTATCCGCGCAACCTTCTCCAAGAACCACGCGTTCATCAAAGAGAGTATATAAGTGAGATGAAGAATCTGTAGAAGAATCTACCGAAAGCTCCCACGAAGCTCATAGTAGTGAGATCTCGGGGACAACGAAGAAAGATGGGCAAGAATTGAAGAAATGAAAAAGAAAGAAGTAGCCGCACACCAAGAAGAACCTTAGCAGAAGAAGGTGAGATTTGAAAGAGAAAAGCAGACTTATGAAAGGAGCTGCCAAGCTGGCAGGTGAGGACCTTGAAAGATGGGTTTCAAGAGATATAAGGGGACCCAGAACCAAGAACCCTGGAAGGAAAGGATCAAAAGATCCCAAGGATTTT